>NW_027309826.1:600000-900000 GCF_047496795.1 Chiloscyllium punctatum
TGAGAACCAACCGGTCAATCTTTATGTCAAACATCCACTTACTTATCACACCTCCCCCACTCTCCACCTATCCCCCTCCACATTCACATCTGTTTTTTTTATGAATAACACAAACAATAAGCGACACAGCACTGATCCCTGTGGTACACCAGGGGACACTGGTCTCCAGTTACACAAACAGCCTTCTCCCACCACCCTCTGCCTCCTGACACGAAGACAATTCTCCTTGTAACCTGTCAAGGTCTCCTTCATATTGTCAGATTTTACATTATTTCTCAGTATCCCAGCTGGAAATTTGTCAAAGGCCTTCCTTCAAAACTAAACAATTGACCTCCTCAAACTAATTCAATCAAATCCATTGGATGTGACTTCCTTCTGATAAAGTCATGATAATTATCCCTGATCAAACCTTGCGACTCTGATTGGAGTTCAATTTTCTCCTTCCCGATTTTAACCAGTAGTTTCCTTAACAATGATCTAATACTCACTCATCTATAGTTCCCTGGTCTATCTCTCCCACCCTTACTGTGAAGTGTAATCATATTAGCAGTCCTCCAGTTCTCTGGCACCTCCCCTATGGTCAGATTCTAATTAAAATATTCAATCAGGGTCATTCCTCCCTTGACACCAACAGCCACCTCTGATACAACTCTTTCAGACACGGAGATTGGTCCAAATTTGCACAGAACAAAGCCTCAAATTCCTGCTCGTATTTTACATCAATCTGTTCAAGAGCTTTCCAGTCCATCTTCTTGAATTCTGTACCTGCATCCTCCTTCTCCCAAGTAAAATAGATGTGAAGGTCTCATGTAACAATCCATCAATGTTCTCCAGCTTGACACACAGATTGCCCCTTTGGTTTCTAATGGACACTAACTGTTTGCTGATTATTCTGTTCTACTTGTCCTTGGAGAATATCGTGGGATTCTCCCAGATCTCGCCTACTTGTGCTTCCTCATGTCCCTCTGTTATTCAGTCCTTTCGATGTTTCTAATATTCACGACAATCACCTCTCATGTTTCGAAACTCGAGATTACAGGCTGAGTTACCCCTTCAGACAACCTTGCCAACTTAGGGGTTAATGTGGAGAATACCTTTTGCAGTTCCTCTGTAGTCAGTATATTCTTTCTTAGATTGGAACTCCGAACGATACACAATAGTCTAAGTTTAGTCTCACCATTGCTCGATGCAACTGGTGCACGACATCCTCTACCTTCCAATTACATTCACATGAATGTAAACCTAATTTTTACTTTTCCATTTGTATATGATCTTCCTAATACCTCTCGGTTTATCTTTTCGTATGAGCTCAGTGTATGAGTTCTTTAAAAAAGCTCATGAATATTCAACTATACATTATCCATTGGTTCTTCATTGCCTATGTCCACAAGAATCATCTTCAAACCATTCCAAAAAAATGTTTGCCACTTCTGGTTTTCCTTCCATCGATACATTCACACACTCCCCATTTATGTTATTACCTTCTAAATATCTAGTAGCATGTTCTTTGTAATCGAGTCCAACAGATACCTGACTGTGGATGACAGGTTAACTAGTCTGTAGATTGCAATTCTCCAAATTCATCCTTTCTTAAACTGTTGGATAATATTTATAACCTTTGCCTTATCCAGATTGGCTAAATGCCTTTCGGGAATGTGTCGGAAAATAAAGTGAAAATCCGCGATGCAATCAACATGTCTATTGCTGCTTCCTCTGAAATTCTTGTATGAAGTACGTCTAGTCTGTCAGATTTATAAATACTCAATCCAGCTTTCTTTTCAAAGATGACCTGAATACTGATAAGAATGATCTTAGACTTTACTTACACAAGTCCCACAGTCACTTGGTATTTCTGGAAGAATTTCTGGACATTCTTCCATGAAGATAGACACAAAGAAACTGTTTCTTTTCCCTGCGATCTCTCTGTTCTCTGCAAAAAAATTACCCTGGACGCACACCAACTATTCCACATTTGAACTTGTTTCTATTTTTTTCATACATTTATAGACGCTTTTTAGCAGTCTTTATATTTTCCTTTCGTTTGCACGTTTATTCTCTTTCTGATTTTCTTCTCAGTTTCTTGGTCATCCTTTGCTGGGTCCTACATTTCTCTGAATCCACTGGCCTACTGCAACACTTGGCATTTTTCCAAGCTGCCTCCTTTCATCTAGTAGGTAGATGAAGGTGGGGTTGAAAGTGATAGTCGGAGAGGAGGGTGGCCCAGATTGATAGAAAGGAAGGTGGACACTTAGGAACATTCAAAAGGGCGGTGCTGACTTGGAATTTTGGAGTGAGATAAGGTGGGATTATGGGAAATGGGGAAATCCACTATGATCCCCTGTGGTTGGAGGGTCCCAAGGCAGATGAGGAGGGTTTCTTCCTCCAGGCTTCTGGTGGTTCTAGTTTGGCGATGGATCAGTCCAAGGACCTTCATGTCCTTGGCAGAGTGGGAAGCGGAGTTAAAGTGCTCAGCCACAAGGCGATGGAGTTGTTCAATGTGGCTGTCCTAGAGATATTCTCTGAAATGATCCACAAGTTGACCTCCTGCCTCGCCAATGAAGAGAAGACCACATTGTCTTTAATGGATGCAGTAGATGAGGCGTTCTGTCTCCCTTCATCACCTTTCACTTTCAACCCCACCTTCATCTACCTACTGCAATCCCAGCTACCTCTCTCCTGCCTCATCCCCTTCTCATTTATCCCTCTGCCTCCTTGGCCCATAAGCTTCATTCCTGATGAAGGGATTATGCCCGAAACATCGATTTATCTGCTCTTAGTATGCTGCCTAACTGTGCTTTTCCAGCACCACACTCTTCGACTCTGATCTCCAGCATCTGTAGTCCCCACTTCCTCCTCACACCTTCAGAACTTGCATGATTCAAATTTATAACGGTTACTTCAACTAAAACAAAAACTATCGGGTACTTAAACAGCATAAAAGAAAACCAATACATTGTGGTCACTGTTCCCAAAAGGTCCTTGACAGCAAAATTTTCAATTAGCTCTTCTGATCACTCAACACCAATTCCTAAATAACTTGATGTCCAGCTCAGTGCTCAACATAATGTTCATGTAAACCATCTCACACGTGGTCATGAGATCCATTTTCCCAGCATTAGCATTCACTTGGGTTAACACAGTTTAGATATAATGTAAGCAGTATATTATTACCGCAGTACCCACAAATGTGTATATCTCATTTCCTGTTTTATAACATGTCCAGCATTTGTACTGCACCTTTCACTTTGATATATAACTCCCATCAACGTTTGCTCCTCCTTGCTGTTTTTGCGCTCCACCTTACTCGATTCTGTGGAATCTGAGCGATGTGGGTTCTGGGGAGATTAATGGCAGAGATCATCTCGCCACATCATTTATGATCTTCTCAAACTTTAATTTCTCCAGATCTCCCGTTATGCTGATGGATTAGAGAAGGACAATGATCTTCCAACAATGCTCTGTTTCCCCCAGAGAGCTGAGACAGCTTTAACCTGGGTGGGAACCTTACAGCAGGCTGGTAAAGTGTTGCTGCTGCTGTACAGGGTCTTAGTGAGATCACATCTGGTGTAGTGTGTACAGATTTAATCTCTTCAATGAAGAAAGGATGATGTTATATTGGAAACAGCTCAGAGATGGTTCCCTCAACTGATTCCTGCAATGAAGGTGCTAGCTTATAACGAAAGGATGATCAGGTTGACCAGCCATTGGAATTTACAAAAATTAAAGATGATCTGACTTGAACATAGATGACAGTAGGAGTCAACAAGTGAAGCGAATTGCACAGATAGTGGAGGAATCCATTCCGTTCTCCAGCCTGTTACACAGGAACAACAGAAGAATATTCAGGCCTTCGAACCTGTTACATCAAAGCAGGATGAGGCTATTCAGTCCCTGGAGCCTGATATATATTTACAGAAGGAGGCCAATCAGCCACTCGAGCCTATAACAGTAGGCCATGCTGCACCAGTATCCTGTTAAACAGCAACAGGATCAGTCCATTCAGCCTCCTCAAGTCTGTAACATAGGAACTGGAAGAGGTCACACAGTGACTGGAGATTTGTTACACTGGGATAACAGGAGGCCATTCAGACCCACCGAGCCTATTGCAAGGGAATTGGATAAGGATAAAAACTATATGAGACTTCTTTCATGAGAAAGGAAAATGTTATTTCGACACGTGTCTGTTGTATGGGAACAAGAGATGACCAATCACTCCCACACTCCCATCTCTGGTATACATGAGGAGACCATTCAGTGTTTCCACCTGTTATGGAGAAATATGAGAAGACCCATCAGCTCCTCAAAATGTTACACAGCAACAGTACGATTCCATAATCTCCCAATCCTCTAAAGCATCAACAGGAGCAGGTCATTCTGGCCTTGGAGACGACAACATGGGAACACCAGAAAGACGTCAGCCCATCGAGTTTGTACACCAGCAGAATGATGAGTCCAGTCAGCCACACAGACCCCTTGTACAGCAATTGGAGCAGATCTTTTAAAAACGTGTGCCCATTAAATAGGAATTCAAAGAAAACGTGAAGGTTTTCAAAAGGGAAGAACTTATAATAATGGGATACATTCGGGAGTAAAGTGTAACAATAAACTATTGTAATTGAAGGCAAATTGTTAGAGTCCATTGTTCAGGACATTTGCAAAGTTAAACCACAATCCATCAGAGTCAACATGGTTTTACGAAGGCTAAATCGTGTTTGAATTGTTTGCTTGAGTTATTTGAAGATGTCACAAACAAGGTTGGTCGTGGGAATCCTGGAGATGGAACATATCTGGTCTTCCTGAAGGCATCGGATATGTCGCTTCTCCAAAGAGTAAATGGTAAGATCAGACAACATGGGTTTAGGGGTAATTTATTGGCTTGGATGGAGGATTGGTTAATCAACACAATGGAGACAGATGGAATAAATGTGTCATTTTCTTTTGGCAAATGCAATTTGTGGGGTGACATTGATTTCAGTACTCATGCCTCAACCATTTGCAATTGATGTTATTACTGTACTTAGTCGACGAGATAGAAAATACAATGCCACATTTTCAGATGACACTAGCATTGGTGGGAAATTACTTCGGAATGATAATGCAAGAGATTTTAAAACTATATGGATAGGTTGGGTGAATGGGCTGACATTTGGCAAGGAAAATTAAAGTGAATAAATATGGGGCTATTCAAGTTGGCCAGCATAATAGAAAGACAAATTATTATCTAAGTGGAGAGAAAGTTCAAAGTGTTTAGGTGCAGAGGGATCTGGGTGTCTGCTTGCATATTACAGAAAACCTGCCTGCGGGTACTGCAAGTAATGAGAAATGCAAGCATAATTTCAGTGTTTATTTATAAAAGGATAGAGTAGAAAGGTAGGGAGTGTTGCTGTAGCTATGCAAGGTATTAGTGAGGCTGCAACTGGAGTACAGTTTGGGTGTCCTGCAGAATGAGGTATTTCCATTGGAGGCAATTCAGAAGAGCTTCATCAGATTGATTCCTTATTTGAAGGCCTATACACTCCAATTTATAAGAATGAAAGGAGATCTCATTGATGTCTGTAAAATGCTAAAAGTAATTGAAAGTGTATATGTGGAGTGGATATTTTTTCATGTGGCACAATCTACAACAAGAGACTAGAGCTTTAGGATGGAGAGATGGCAGGAAAGTGGAACAGAGGCCGCATTGACATCAGCCTCATCGAGGGGTTGGATTCCTCACAGATGCTCCTTGTTCTTATTCAACCCTTCGACTGTGTTGAACAGGAATGGGGGAGGACTGGGTATCATACAGGAGCAGGCACTCAGGTTAAATCAGTCTCAATCAGTTAGTTAGACGTAACCAATCGGGTCACAGAGTAACCAGTACTTGTTTCTCATCTATTTACAGTCTATATTCATGATCAGGAGGATGGAACAGATATACAGATGCTGAGTTTGGTGATGTCGCTGTGGTAAGCAAGAGATTAAATTATCAAGACAGGGTGGAGAGTCTGCAAATAGATTCAGAGAGGTAAAGGCAATAGATAATAGTTTGGCAGGTGGATTTTAACATGATATAACCTGTCATTTCATTTCCAGGAATATAGGAAAGCAATATTTTACTGAAATGGAAAGGGATTTTAGGACTTATTGATACTGTGCACTGGGGGGGGGGGGGAGGGGGGGTTCACTCAGACCCGTTCAGACATGGGAAGTTTTGCTCCATCCCTGATCGTCTGCTCCCAGACACTCCAAGTGACCCCATTGCTCTCTGTACACATGGAATACTTTAATGTGTTTGATTGGTAGTGGGGATGGTGTTTTGAAACGTGTATCAAGGGGACGGCCTTCATCCAAGATATATTCATTTCTTTCTACAAGAGACCCGATGACGATGGGAATGGCTGACTGCTTCTGAATGAAGAGACCATGAGTGCTGTCAGGACAGTGGGTATTCGCCAACATGATGTACTGTGTATGGGAACACTGTAACATTGATAGAGAGAGAGAGAGCTCCTTCAGTTCCTCGACCTCTCCCCATTGACATGGGTACTCTGCAGATGCCATGCACACCATCGGGAATACCATTATACTGAATACACCCGACAGCTCCTTGCTGTGGGAGAAACAATGTATTTACCTCATCCACCATATATATCCTCCATCACCGAATGGTGACATCAATGTTGAGATACTGGGAAATGATGGATATGTCACCTAGTTCTGTCTGGAAAGTTCTGGATCATCGAAGCTGAATGAAACAGTGGCCCTAACAGCCACTGGCAGCACCATCCTCCCCCTGGTCTGATGCTGCAGGATGTGTTGAAGGAGGTGACACCGCTCTGTGACCAGCTCCTTGTTCAGTCAGGGTCCCCTCACTATCTGCTCCTGGGTTAAGTGGAGCT
Organism: Chiloscyllium punctatum; assembly: GCF_047496795.1. NCBI lineage: Eukaryota > Metazoa > Chordata > Chondrichthyes > Orectolobiformes > Hemiscylliidae > Chiloscyllium > Chiloscyllium punctatum. The sequence goes on from NW_027309826.1 coordinate 606,882, forward strand.
TGGGAAGCTGTTCATGGAATACTTGGGGTGGATACAGCAGATCCTTTTCCCCACACACACTCACTCCGTGGTTTCAGAGCTTCCACTCTCTGCAGCCTCTGCTCCATTTGTTGTTCATGTTGCAAGCTCAGATGTTGTAACTACTGTCCCCAGGCTCCATTCAAAGTTGGGTCACCAAATCCTCAGGTCTCCCTGAATGTCTGAGGTAGCTCACCTCCAGCACAACCTCCAGCAAACCATCCCCAGCTGCTGCACTAAGTTTTCAATTTCAGGAGTCAGTCAGAAACCCCTCTGCTACAAGTGTTGTGGACCAGACGAGATCCCCGCAAAATATTTTAACAAGGCCGCTTAGACCCAAACCTATTCTTATTTTAAACGTAGATGTGAAGTGTGCGTTCCAGATATGTTGTGACTGGTCAAACCTCCCGACATTAAGCAAAATATAATCTATTCAAATGTTTTGTTTAAAATCCAATAGAAGAAAAGAACATTTTGGGATAGCTTATATGTTGGAACACTTACACAAACAATAGATACCGTACCTTCTTAGTATACACTGCTTGACACAAAGATATATTCAAATACAGATTCTTACATGCAAGTTTCTGATCCAGGAGAAATCAACATGAACAGAGATCTCACAGAGAAAAACAGCTGGGGATCATGTATTGATACTTCCAACCCTTCGAGGATCCCCAACAGCTTCTGAATGCTGCAGATAAAAACAAAACCAGAAAACCTGGTTTGGGAGAGCTGGCAACTGCCCTTCCATTGTTAACACCATTTAATAAAACCTAAAGGCCTCCTCAGTTACTTGCTTAAACTGTGTTCAGTCAGCAGTTCTGCGCCTCTGCCTTTATAACCTCCCTTCAAAAACAACCTAAGAGAACATAACATCTTTACAGTGATAGTAAACTCACAACTCACCTTTAATAAAATGATCCATCAATATACAAAAATGGATTAATTTTAGACCTGCTTATCATCCTCTATTAGTAGACTGAAATGCATATATATTACACTGACTCTGAGCATACAAATGTTCATAACTAGATTCAATTTCAGTCATTTTACTCCTGCCACAGAATGCCTTTGTCTTTCTTCATCCAAGTCTCCACAACGTGTCAAATCTTAGGTTTATCGCCCTATCAAAGCTACAATTTCAAATTGAATAGCAGCAATAATCAGCTCAATCGAAACAGACTGGTATTCGTCACCCTAAACTTCTTCAATAACTTTAAGGGGTCACGATCAGTGATAAAGATTTGTTTCAGGTATGTTCTTGGCAATTTAAATGCTGAAATGTTGTAACACCAACATCAAGCTCAAGGCCTCCTTCCCCATTGTGGAATAAATCTGTTGATGTTTCCACTGGATGCTCCAACCACACGTTACATAATGGAGCACTTCTCATCTCTCCAATAGTCCTTCTGAATGACATAGCTCCTCATGTCTCAGCATAAAAGGATTACATGCTTCTGTGCCTCTTAATGCTGTTACCCCTTTACCTGCTACCCCTGGCCTATGCCAATAAACCTTACTCTCACAGGGATATGTTTGAAGAAGATCTCGCACATTCTTCTCAATCCCTCACAGAAACCAGCCTTTGATGTCTGAACCAAATCATTATCATCAGCCATTTCAGCTTCGAATCTTGCCATTTTAACTCTCTGCTCTTCCACACGAGTTCTCACGACTGCAGGAAGCGAATTGTTGAACTTCTCCAAAACAAGAATCTCTCTAACAGTGCTATAGCTTTGTTCTGTTTTTAATACCCTTCCCCACTTTTCAAAATTACTTTGTTGGATTCTTTCAAACTCAATGTGCGTTTAACCAGGGACACTATTTTAGATTCCTGAAACACTGTCGGCTTCTGGCACAATCTCATATGCACTTCAGATGGCTTTCTTCACCTCCTCCGATAGGGATGCAAATACCTATCAGCTTTGTTTGAATCAACTAAATCCACATGGTCACTGGGCACTGCATTTGTTTAGCCACTTTCTCAAATGAAATTAAAAAGGCTCCCCCATTCTTCTCATCAAATTTAGATAATGCCTGGGCTTATTTAAACAGATCTCCATCAGGCCTTTGGCTACTATGGGGTTGCTCATCCTCACTATCCTCCTTATCCAGCCTACCATCTACCTTCATCTCGACCTTATATGTCAACTTTCCTCTCTAATTACTAACTTTTGAAGTTGAAATTCTCTGCTTTTCTTCTCTCTTTTTCTTTCTTTCTTCTTCATTTCCTTTTTGTTTATTTCTACTATTCATCATAATTCAAACAGTTTCAATTCCTTCTCATAATCAAGGCGCCTCATTTGAAATTGAATTCTCGCCATTTCCAAAGACTCTGATGGCGTTTCCACCAAATGTAATTACCGAGCTCTCGCTGTAATTATCTCTCATTTTCTCACAAACACAACCCCAACTCCAGCTTGTCTGCCAATTCCTACAGCTTTGCCTTCATTACCTTTTGTAAAACCCCCAACTTCATTTCTTCCACACCCAGAGAACTCTCAGTGACTGAAAGAATCTTTATACACAAAACACTGTTTAAACCAATCGAATTCAACATCCAGAACGAATGACACGAACAACTACCATACTTTGAACCCAATACTCTTTCGGTGCATACTCTCCAGTGTCTGCATGACCTTATTCTGGATGCTCTGGTTTCCTCCCACAATCCAAATATGTGCATGTCAGGTGAATTGGTCATGGTTAGTTGTTCAAAGTTTTCAGGGATGTGTGGGTTAGGTGCCTTAGTTGAGGTAAATGTGTAATAATAGGGTAGATGAATGGGTCTGGGTAGGTTACTCCTCGGAGGGTTGGTGTGGACTTGTTGGGTCGAATGGCCTGTTTGCACACTGTAGGGTTTGTAATTCTAAACCCAATTTGGTATTATCGATTTAGAACCAGACAAGAGACCCCAATTTGCTATCGACCAACCAGACTGACTCAAACTATTTTAAGAAGGTAGCTTGGATGCCAACCTTTCCTTATTTTAAAGGTAGATGTGAAGTGGGAGTTCCAGATGTGATGCTACTAGTCAAACCACTCACCATTAAGCAAAACACAATATACTTAAAGACTCTAATAAAAATCCATACAAAATGAAGAGGAATTTAGAATTATTTAACTGTTGGAAACCATAACCGAATAATGGATACAATACCTTCTACAAATGAACTGTTCCAATATACCAACATCCCATAAACACATCTCTTGGAAAAATGGAACATTCAGACATGCATTCTTGCATACAGTTCTCCAATTCAGGAGGAAACAACATCAAGTCAGGTTTCAGAGAGAGTAGCAGCTGGGGATAAGTTACTAGGCCGTTGTTACTGCTATTTATTATTAACCTTAAAAGTGTCGTGAGTTATTTACTTGAGCCGTTTTCAGTCGGCAGTTTGGCATTTAAGATCTCTTATTTAAAGAAAGGAGAAAATAATATTTTTTAAAAAGTGACAGCATTGTCACACACTTTAGATCCCTGGCCCTTTACTTGAGGGACTTCCTCGATCGGAAGATCACCTGAGAGGGACAGATACAGGTACAGACCAAGTTATAAGGATGTATCTCATAACTTCTGAAACATCCCTGTCCATGGACCATCTCATGGGACATACCAGGAAGTGAAACACAGCCTGACACACACCATTTCCCTGTTTCTGAGCTTCACAATGCCAGAACTCGATACACTAGAGAGCCATAAACAAAAAGGGCAGGGAAAGATACAGAGGGGCAGAGAGATTCACATTAAAGACAGAAAGAGACAGTTAATTAACTGAAAATATGTTGTGGAAATATGGGGAAAAAGACAGGGCAGTGGGACTAACTGGAGAAGTGAGAATCTTCGAGAGTAAACTTAAAAGAATGAGAACATTGAAGACAGACATTGTCAGATCAGCTGGAATGGTTTGTTACATCAAATTCTGAATCTGCTTCACAGAACACCACAAACAACATAAACTGGGACAAGATGACAGCCCACCATGTAGAGCTGTGCAGACCATGCTAGTGTGTTGCTCAGTAAACTGCACTATCTGCCCAGCATAGAGAGTATTGCAAACTTTACTGTCATATGGTAACTATACTCGCATCAGATTACTGCAATGTCGACAATGAGAAAGTTTGCCGTGTGTGTGTTCCTCAGAGACTGAGAGAGAGTGTGTGTGTGCGGGATTGGCGTGGTTGAATGCGAAAATCATTGTTTGAGAAGGAACGCACATGGAGGAAACTATTTTAAATAAGAACAAATAGCAGGCATTTTGTTAATCAACAGAGAGAGAACGAGAGAAGTTTCATGGACAGATGAGATAAAGTGTTTGAGAATGTTAAAAGAAAGTCATTGTCAGACACAATAGCAATATACATCTGCGTGCACAAGAATGACAGATGGATGGGAGTTTGGTGTGAGTTCGAATCAGATTTGCTTCGGCAGGTTTGAAGCCGGGAGTGTCAGCAGCAGATTATTGGCTTCATTAAGACTGTATTTCATAGCTCAAGGTTCAAACAGCAGATGAAATAAACCAGTGAGATATATTCAAGGGGTGGTGAGTATTTCAAGTTCGAAATGGTCAGTGTATGGTTTCATGAATCAGCTCATGGTCAAAGGGATCTCCCACAGTTGTGACTTGTCTGCTTCAGTCGCAGATATTGGCCAGGGATGAGATGGAAACAGTGGCAGGAAGTGGAGTTTGTAACCAGAACAGTAGAGAGTGACCTCCCTGCTCTTAATATTTAAATAACAAAGGCAATGATACAGTAAATTGTAGGTCTCCGCTGGAACTGAGTAGGTCAACATAGAGAGCAACACTGCCAGCTCAGAGAGGGAGACAGTCATTGAACACATGCATTGATGTAGTTAGTAGTGGTCTGTAGATTAAATATCTAGAATGAGAGTTTCAACAGTAAAATAATAGTGGCAAGAAGTGTAGACGAAATAAAAGAACAGTAATACAGTCATAATCGTTTTTTAGAACAAAAAAATCTGGACGTTGACACTTACCAGGAATACCAATGATAGCCAGGAAAGGATAATAAAAATATTGAATAATGAGAAGAGCATAATAGATCCACCATGATAATGACAACCAATAAAATGCAGAAAGACGCCAAACATAAATGTATAAACTCCTGTCTATTGTTGGAACATGCCAGTCTAATGTTTCCAGATTCTGATACATTTTTGGAACATTCCAGTCTAATGTTCTCAGATACTGATCTCTCCTCCCCCTCTCTCTGGGTCTGATGTTCCCTGTCAGTGCTGTCGGTGATGCTCCCGCTCATGTTCTGGGATACCACATTGAACGGCGCCCATTTATCATTAAAAGATGGAAACCCTCCACTGGGATAATGAGAATCCATGGAGATTGGCATTAAGCACAGTCACTGAACAAACACTGGGAAAATTAGCAAAGGCTACGACAACATACACACACACACACACACAGGCACACACACACGCACACAGGCACACACACACACACACACACACACAAACACACACACACACAGAGGCACACACACACACACACACACACAGGCACACACACACAGGCACACACACACAGGCACTCCTATACACACACATACGTACGGACACATATGTACACAGACACGTACACTGACACACACACACCCTTACAGACACACACACTCTCACAGGCATCCGCTCAGAGACTTAGACCACTCTATACTCATGCATACACATATACATTTTCTCTCACTGATACTCAAGCCCCCCACCCCAGACACACACACACTAGAAACACTCACACATGCACCCCTTCACAGACTTAAGACACTCTACATCACTACACACACAGATTCACTCCATCTCACACCCACAACTCCCAGCTAAGAGAAACACACACATACAAACAGACAAAGACCCACATGCACACATATATTTTGTGGGGTGAATTTGTACTTGCAGACTTACATTGTACTTTGCTCAAAAACTGCATGAATTCATGTAAAACTCTGTTATCTCACTTTTCAGATTAGAATCAATCTAAACATTATGGTATAGACAGAGAACACAGGGGCTAACACTTTCAAAATATTGTCGAACTAACACTCGTTGTTACTGCTAACCTGAGAATGCAACTTTAAAAGAAAAAGGTTTTGCGATTTACACATGAAAGAAATGAAACTATCATGATATTCGAACAGATGAAAGACTCAACAGACAATCAAGGTATTTTTCAAGGTATAATTTCAGTTACATCACACTGTAAATTTTTGCGATAAATTCTGTGCCTTAGAAGTGTGTCCTCCGCTATCACCTGATGAAGGAGTGGCGCTCTGAAAGCTAGTGTGCTTCCAATTAAACCTGTTGGATGAAAATCTGGTGTTGTGTGATTTTTAACTTTGTAAACCCCAGTCCAACACCGGCATCTCCAAATCATGACTACACAAACAGGCTCAGTTAACCAGTTCCACACATCATTTTTCATATCACTATAAAAGGGAACATTTATCGGGTTTGGATGGAATGGATGAGGGTTGCTGAGGGATGGACCAAAAATCTTTAAATCTTTTGAATCTTTTTTTAAAACTTGTATATGAGAGTATTAAAAGACACTGCAGTGGTCTATATGTGTTCCACTCTGTTTATGAAAGGAGGTAGTTATAAAATAACAGATTGGCTGCATAAAAAAATAGTCAGGTGGGCAAGTTTCTAGACACCTTAACCCAAAGTATAATACTTATTGACCAGTGTGAGGCTCCTCCTGGTTTTAAGTGCCCTGTTATCAAATCCTTTCATAACCTTGAGACAGAGCATTGAGACTGCTGCTCAGGAACAGGCCGAAGCAATTCTGTCCCTATGGGCCTCTTACAGAGGGATAAGAGAAGGCCATTCAGCCCATATTAGTCTGTTGCTACTTGAAAAGGTGGAAATCTAAAATATTGGCACATTTTGCCAACAGAATCATTCAAAACGAAGAGATGTGTCACTGCTGCTGTATGAGGTGTTACTGAGAGGGCACCTGAAGTACATTGTGTTGTTTGTGTTTCTGTAACTGAGAAAGGGATGGACCTTCATCAGATACAGATTAACGGCTGCTCGTAATCCACGGGCTGCTGTGTCATTTAATGTCTCGGGTCTGTTACACAGGGACAGGAGGAAGCCATTCAGCCTTTCCAGTCTATTACAGAGGGCCATGAGGAGCCTATTCAGCCTCTCGAGCCTGTTACAGTGGGGCAGGAAGTGTTTATTTAACTTTCAAGTCTGTTACACATAAATATTAGTTTTTAATTAGTTGTGGAATAGGAAAGACCTGATGTAAACATTAAAGTTCTAACTTTGAACAAGGCTAATTTTGAAAGTGTTAGGCGAGGCCTGTGAAAGGCTGATTGGGATACCGTATTCACAGGGAAAGGGATGGTTGGAAAATGCAAGGCCATCAAAACGTGGTTTCAGAGAGTCCAGAGCCAACGTGTTCCCATTAGTGAGAGGGGCAAGACTGGTGGGTGCAGGGAGTGCTGGATGGCTAGATACATTGATGTTATGGTCAAGGTAAGGAAGGAGGCGTATGTCAGGTAAACAGAGCTGAGGTCAAGTGAATCCCGAGAGGTGTGTAAGGGCAGCAAGTGGACAGTCAATGGGGAAATCGGGCCAGAAAAATGTGGACAGGAGATGGCTTTAGAAATATGGTTAACAAGATATTGAAGAAATTATACAAATCATTTAATGTCAAAAGATTAACTAGGGAGAGAATAGGACCCCTTAAAGATCAGTAAGGCTACCTGTGTATGGAACCACAGGAGATTGGAGGGATATGAAACAAGTATTTCTTCTCAGTATTTAATGTGGAGGAGGTTACAAGAGCGAGAGAATGAAGCAATATATAGTGATATCTTGAAAGTGTCTATATTACAAGGAGGTGTTGGATATTTTAAAACACATAAAGGTGAACAAATCCCTGGGACCTGAGCAGTTGTATCCCAAATATTTGTGGGAAGCCAGGAATATATCATTTTGCTGATATATTTGTTACATTGATTTCCACAGGTGAGGCGTCAAAAGACTGGAGGGCTGCTAACATAGTGTCATTATTTAAGAAAGTAAGGAAAAAAGAACAGGTAACTATAGATCGGTGAGCATGACGTCAAAGGTGACTAAATTGTTGTAGGGGATTTCGAGGAAAAAGATCGATATGCATTTGGAAAGACAAGGACTGAAGAGGGCTTTGTACATTGGAGATCACGTCTCACTGACTCAGTGGAATTTTTTGAGGAAGTGATGAAGATGATTGATGAAGGCAGGACAGTGGATGTTGTCTTTATGGAATTCAGTAAGAAAACCAAAATGTTCTACATGGTGGACTGGTTAATAAGGTTAGACTGCCTGGGATCCAGGGAGAGTTCGCCATTTAGATCCAAAGTTTTCTTAAATATTGGAGACAGGGCGTGACAGTGGGCATTTGTTCATTAAACCTGGAGACCTGTGCCCAGTGGCGTGCCGCAAAGATCAACAGTGGGTCCACTGCCTTTTGTCACTGCTACAAATCATTTACATTTGAGTATATGAAGTATGGTCAGTAAGTATGTAGATAATACCAAATTAGGTGGTGTAGTCGACAGTGAAGAATGATCTCTCAGACTATAATGGGACTTTGCTTTGGTGAGCCGAGGATTGGCAGATGGAGTTTTTTTTATATAAATGTTAACTATTGCATATTACCAAGATAAATTAAGGCAAGACATACAGGTAGGGTTCTGTCGAAAGCTGCCAATCAAGGAGAACTCCATCGAAATTATAGAATCCCTACAGTTAGGAAACAGGCTTTTCGGCCCATCGAGGCCACACTGAACCTCTAAACAGTATCCCACTGGACAAACCCCTACCCTATCCCCCTAAGTCTGCATTTCCCATGGCTAATCCACCTCGCCGATACATCCTTGGGTACTTTACGCAATTGAGCATGGCCAACCTCCCCTTATCTGTATATCTTTACACTGTCGGAGGAAAACATAACATCCGGAGGAAACTCACGCAGACACGGGGAGAATGTGCAAACTCCACACAGGCCGTCATTCAAGGATGGAGTTAAACCCCGATCGCTGCGCTCTGAAGCAGCAATGCGAGTCACTGAGCTACAGTGTCACCTTGTGGTGCAGGTTCTCTGTTCCTTGAAAGTACCGTCACAGGTAGACAGCGCAGTGAAGAAGGCACTTGGTGATCTTCCCTTTATTGGTCTGTGCTTTGAGTCTAAACATTTTCATGACATGATGCATCTGTCCAGGACATTGGTTTGGCCTCTTTTGTAATATTGTCTTTAATTCTGTTCTCCCTGCTGTCGGAAAGATATTGTCAAACTTGAAAGGGTGCAGAAGAGACTTAAAATAATGTTGCAGATGTTGGATGGTTAGAGTCACAGGGAGAATTTGAATAGGCTGGGACTATTTTCAAGTGTTGAGGCTGAGGGGTGACCTTAAAGGGGTTTATAAAATCATGAGCGGCATAGATAAGGTAAACAGTCAACGTCTTTTACCCAGGATAGGTGAGGCCAAAATTAGAAGACAAAGGTTTAAAGTGAGAGGAGAATGATTTAAAAAGGGACATGAGGGACAACATTTTCACACAGAGACTGCTGTGTGTATGGATTGAACAGACACAAGAGGTGGTGGGGGCAGGTACAGTTACACCATTTAAAAGGCATTTGGATGGATACATGCATGGGAAGGGTTTAGAGGGAGATGGGCCAAGTGCTGGCAAGGGGGACGAGATTAATTTAGGATATTTGGTCGGTATGGACGATCAGACCGAAAGGTATTTTTCCGTGTTGTACATCTCTGAAACTCTATTCCCTCTTGAGTGTATGACACAGGAACAGGAAGAGGCAATTCAGCTTCTGAATTCTGTCAGTCAGTTTGTTTGTTCAATTACTGAGAGTAAAATACAAAAATACATCATTCAGATTTTGATGGTGTTTTACAGAAACGGAGAAAGTCTTTTACTCAAGAGAAGCTGTCAGGAATGTGAAGAGGACATTCAGGCCCTCGACACCATTCCACAGGAGCAGCAGGTGAGCACAGAGCTATTGGAACTTGTCAGTCAGTAGCAGGAGGAGGACATCTACTATCGCAAACCTTGGATCAGGAGGCAGTCATACAGCTGCTCAAGACTGGGACACAAAACAGGACGCAGTCATTCAACTGCTTGAGACTGTGACACAGGGAAAGGAGGGAGTCACTCAGAGCTCGAAACTGGGGCACAGGGAAACCTGGAGGTTGTGAGGCCCCAGGATCCTGTTATGCAGGAACAGGAGGAGGTGACTCACTCCCCACCAGTATGGGACACTGGGAGAGAAGGGGAGTTTGCTTGGAACAAACAGAAATATATGAATCAGTTGCATTCGTGGTCCACACAATCCTACCCCAACATTCACTAAGACCACGGCTGATCTGATTGTGATTCCCTCATTCCATTTTACGGAGACTGTCCTCTCTGCAGCCTCTGCTCCGTTTCTTGGTCATGTTACTGACCCAGATGCTGTAACAACAGTCACCATGACTCATCCAGAAGGATGGGTCTAACAGGATGAGTCAGGATTTGAGGGGTCCAATGACAAGAATGAAAACTCAAAATAAAGGCATTGCCAGATGTTTAGTTCTCTCACATTCGCAATCCAACTCACATAACCAGCCCATCCATTACATATTCAGGATGGAGCACTGTGTAGATCCGGCTCGTGTACAGCTGTATGCAACCCAGCAATGTCCAGAGTGAAACACTATGCAGCCCACACCAATGCTTGATTTATAATCCTGGACTAAATGTTCAGTGTGGGGAGCTGTGCAGTCCGCACTGGTTCATTCATATATAAACCCAGGCTGTTGCATTGTTTGGTAACACTGTATTAGATCACTGCCCAGTGTGGGGGAAAATGTAACCAATGATGGAAGTGACAGAATGTGCAGTTCCCATCCATTTACAGCTCCATATCTGTACTGTACCTTGACAAAGGGTGCTGTGAATATGAAAATCAATGTGAGGAAGAGATATAAAGGGAAACAATTTAAATACCAATAGTTCTGATTAAGGCGCATATCACTCTAGTATTTAAAGTTGAAATAACTGAGATAATATCCAATGAGGTTTTGTAAACGGTACAAAGAATTAAGAGGGGGATGGTGATGGTTGCACTATAAGACTCCAAATAATCAATGGGAATTATAGGAACAAAATTTCAGGTACACTGGCGAGACGTACAGGAGCAATAGGGTTGTCATTAAAGGTGATTTTAATTTTCCTAACATAGACTGGGACATCCAGATGGTTAAGAACTTCGATGGAACGTAATTCGTTAAGTGTGTTCAGGAAAGCTTCCACAAGCAATATTGAGAGGTTCCTATTGGGGAAGGGACAAACTCGACCTACTGTTGGGAAATAAGTTCGGATAGGTGACGGAGGAAAAGTGGGCGAGCATTTTGGGAATAGTGACTAGAGCTGTACTAGTTTTAAAATAGTAATGGTAGGGACAAAATTGGTCCACAAAATCAAGTTCTAAATTGGGGCAAGGCGTATTTTGTTGGAATTAGACAGGGGATTGCAGGGGATGATTGGAGTAATTTGTTTCCAGGTAAAATGATCCCGGGCAGGTAGGAGGGCTACAAAAGTGAGATAGCTCGAGTTCAAGGTCTATATGTTCCTGTGAGGATGAAGGGAAAGGGAGAATGGAAGAGAGAACCCTGGATAACAAGAAATATTGAGGCTCTGACCAGAAAACAAATGAGGCGTGGCTCAGGTACAGGCAGTTCGTATCAAGGGAATCCCTGGAGGTACTCAGGGGATAGAGGAGTTTACTGAAGTAGGAAATCAGCAAGGCGAAAAGGGGGTATGAGATAGCCTTGGCTAAGCAGATTAGTGCGAATCCAAATTCAGTATAGAAAAGAAAAAGAACAACCAGAGAGAGAATACGACGCCTTAAAATCCAAAATGGGCATGCATGTGTAAAACCTCAAGAAATGGGTGAGGCCCTCAATTTCCCCTGTGTGTTTATCATGAAGAAAATCATAAAGACCTGTGACCTTTGGGAGGTTAGTTGTGATATCTTGGTACAGTCCATATCAGAGTAGAGGTGCTGATGGACATATTAGAATTCATAAAGTCAGATAAATCTCTTGGTCCTGACCAGATATATCCAAGAGCACTGCTGGTGGTGAGAGAATACAGTTCAGGGGCCAAGGACGCAGAAGATTGGGCGGTAACAAATGGAGTGCCCTTCTTCAAGGGGGGTTGCAAAGAAAAGCCTGGAAAATATAGACCAGCAAGCTTCACATCTGTTTTCGGTAAACTGCTTGAAAAGGTTCTGAGATATAAGATATGCATGCATTTGGAAAAACAGAGTTTGACTTGGAGCAGTCAGCATAGCTTTGTGCATGGCAGATCATGCCTTAGAATTTTTGTTAGAGTTTTTGAGGAAGTGACCATAAACGTTGACATCGGCAGAGTGGTGGACATAGTCTATATGGATTTCAGTAAGGCCTTTGACAAGGTTCCGCATGGTAGGCCGCTCTGGAAGGTTAGATTACATGAACTCCAATGTAAACTGGCAAATTGGTGACAAAATTGTCTTGACGTTATGAAGCAAATGACTATGGTGGAGGTATGCTTGTCGTACTGGAGGCCTGCGACTCGTGGAGTGCCTCAGTGTTCGGTGCTGGGCCTATTGCTGTTCGTTGTCTTATACCAATGATTTGGACCAGAGTGCACAACGCAAGGTTAGTAAGTTTGCACATGACTCGAAATTAGGAGGCATCATTTACAATGAGAAACATTATCAGAAATTGCAGCAGTACCTTGGTCAGCTGAGGAAGTGGGCTCAGAAATAGAAATTTGAGTTTAATACAGATAAGTGTGACGTCTTACATTTTGGAAAGTCAAATCCAGGTAGAAGTTTAATGATGAATGAGAGGGTCTTAAGGCGTGTAGTGGAACAAAAGGACGTTGGAAATCAGGTGCACGGTTGTCTGAAATTCGAGTCACAGATACACAGGACAGTGAAGAAGGCTGTTGGTACATTGGCCTTCATCAACGCATTGAGTATAGAAGTTGGGACGTTATGCTGCAATTGTACAGGATGTTGGTCAGGCTGCAGTTGGAGTATTGTGTTCAGTTTTGTTCACCTTACTCTAGAAAGGATATTATTGAACGAGGAAGAGCGTAGAACAAATTTCCAAAGATGTTTCCTGGGCTAAATTATAGGCCTCTAAGTTATAGGCAGAGGTTGGACAGGTTAGAACTTATTTCTTTTCAGCGTAGGATACCGAGGGGGTTCTTATTGAAGTGTAACTCTTATAAAATTATGAGAGGCGTGCATGGGGTGAACACTTCAATTTTTTTCCCAAGGTTTGGGAATCGAGGACTAGAAGACATCCATTAATGTTTGGAAAGGAAAAAAAAGTATATAAAAAGGCACGTTTTTACATAGAGTGTGGTATGCATACAGACTGAGCTGCAAGTGGAAGTGATTGAGGTGGGTACAATAACAACATTGAAAAGGCATTTGGACAAATACGCAGATAGGTAAGGATTAGAGGGATACAGAACAAGGGCAGGAGAATGGGGTGAGTCTGGATGGACATTCTGGTTGCCATGGTCCAGTCATACTGGGAGTCTCGTGCAATATCACTGTAAATGAGTGCGTTTTGGAGTGGAAATAGAGTGGGGGAGACTGAGAAAAAATGTCATTGAAGGATATGTTCACAGGTTTCGGAATGCTGAAATGAAGACATTTCGATGGTATCATGCAACACGGGTCAGTACTTTGAAGAATGATGAGTGAAAGGGATATTGCTGTGAGTTCAGGCAATGAAAACTTTTGGATGAGCATTTGTTCTGCAGCTTTGTAACTAGGTGTGAGGACAGCAGAGTCTTCGCTTCACTGGGCTGAATCTAACAAAAAACTCTCAGTGACATTTTCATTGAGTGTGACAGGGATTGTCTGCACGAGGCTGAACTACTTTCCTGGTGCTATCTTACCAAACTCATCTCAAGAACGACCCACCCCAATCCATTGTGTCCCTCTCATACAATGCCAGCTTGATTCTCCCACCCATCATGACTGGAGGTACTCAAAATTGCCCGGATGCTCCTGGATATTCCATGACCCCTGACACTGGGGCAATCTTTAAAAGGCCATGGCGCACACGGTTGAGCTTTCTCAGTTTGCAGCTGCCCTGCACAGTTTACCCTGAGCATGGCAGATAAGGGTAAATTACATCACGGTTTGTCAACAGCAGCACGGAGGTCCTGGTGGATGGGCTAGTACAAAAGGGGACCATTCTCTTCCCAGAGGGATCACACCACCAGACCCACCGAGCCTGGTCTGAGCTCACCACCCAGCTCAGTGCAGTATCTGTGGTCTGAGTAAATGTCCAGCAAAACAGGACAAGCTTCAATAACCTTCCCCACTCTGTTAGGATAAGGGTCACCGTATTCTCTCTGCTCCCTCACACTCACTGTATGTCTGTTATAGCACCGGTTCCCGAACAAGGCTCATGCTCTCCCACTCTCACTACTGAATACAGCACCATCCCTCTCTTTCTCTCAGCATCTCTAATGCCCCCCACAGAGTTATAGAATATTCTGGAGAATGCCAATTATGGAATTTTCAGGATCATGTTCCAACTTATTCCCAGTTTCAGTAAAGCGGCTGTGCCCCAGTGTGTGACATGTAAAAGAATGGAGTAGAGATGTACATTTTTCAAATCACACACAATTAAAATCCATCATGAGGCCATTCAGTACTTCAAATATGCTCCAACGTTCAATACGTTTGGGGGTGATGTGATGGTTTTCTCAGCTCCACGTTACAGGAACTTTCAGTCATTCAACTCCAACCTTCCTGTTACCGAGCAGGCGATTCTCAGAAACTTTTTACCCCGTATTTCTTCTAGCATGTGTTCCGAAGGCATTTCCCATGGGGACAGACTCTCCTAACAATATAGTTCATCTGCTTTCTAAATTCATACAATAGTCAGCATGCTTTCCACAGACCAATCAAAAACATCCACTTATTTTACAGTTATCGATACCCAATCACAATTAGTCATTCTGGTTATATCACTGGTTTCACCTTATTGCATTCAGCCAAAGAAAGCTTCCAAACACTTTTCTCAATGTAAAATACAATTTCAAGCAGAGAACGTTTTTATCCTCAGCCGTTATCATGACCGTTATCTCAAATATACCTTTTTCCTTGTCATGAATGTTTCTCTTGCCCTTTGTCTTGGACTGATTCTGTGTGTAACAGTTGCACAGTCTCCCACTCAGTTGGCTGGATGGTTGGTTTGTGATGCAGAGGGAGGCCACCAGCGCAGGTTCAATTCTCCACACTGACTGAGGTTACCATGAAGGGGATGCTCTCTCAACCTCACCCCATCACCCAAAGTGTGGTGACATTCAGCGTAAACCACCATGAGTAAACCATCTAATGAGAGCTCTTTGGGACTCTATTCTATCAATGTTAGCGTTTTAATATTTTTAAAAATTTTTCGACTGAAAAATAGATTTTTATTATTATATTAAAACAATAACAAAACAACTCAAATAACTGAACAATATTTCACCCATATGCATGTCCATACAAAATAAGTTAAAGTCTATAAACGGACAGAAGAAAAACAAAAATAAACAATAAATAATAAATAAATAATACAGCTCAGAATAAGAAAGTGATAGCTCTTGTTCTTCGAGAGCATTAACTGATACACATTCATATGTTCACAATTCTTCATATTAGATTCATTAGACAATATCGTCATTGCTATATAAAAGCCATTTTTAGAGTGTCAGATAAGCCTAATCGTGATAATCCAAAAAGGATTGCTATATCTTATATAAATCTCTGCTTTCTGCCGCACCATGCAGGTGAAAACGGCCAAAGGGATATTCTCCATGGTGAGCTTCCGACGAGCCAACAGACCCGGGGGGTGAAGGGGGGTGGCGGGGGGTGAGGCGGGGGTGTTTCAGACATCAGACACTACACAATACTTTTCCGAGCACAGAAAGTGTGGGGGAGATACTAAACGAGTATTTTGCATCAGTATTTACTGTGGAAAAGGATACGGAAGATATCACATGTAGGGAAATAGATGGTGACACCTTGCATAATGTCCATATTACAGAGGAGGAAGTGCTGGGTGTCTTAAAACGGTTATAGGTGCATAAATCCCCAGGACCCCATTAGGTGTACCCTAGAACTCTGTGGGAATCTAGAAAAGTGTTTGCTGGGCCTCTTGCTGAGATTGTTGTAATATGGATAGTCACTGGTGAGGTGCCAGAAGACTGAAGGTGGCTAATGTGGTGCCCCTGCTTAAGGATGGTGGTAAGGACAAGCCAGGGAACTATAGACCAATGAGCCTGACGTTGGTGATGGTCAAGTTGTTGGAGGGAATCCTGAGGGACAGGATGTGCATGTATTTGGAAAGGCAAGAACTGATTAGGAATAGTCAACATGGCTTTGTGCGTGGGCAATCATGTCTCACAAACTTGATTGAGTTTTTTGAGGAAGTATCAAAGAGGATTGATGAGGGCAGAGGGATAGATGTGATCCATATGGACTTCAGTGAGACATTCGACAAGGTTCCCCTTGGGAGACTGATGAACAAGGTTAGATCTCATGGAATACAGGGAGAACTAGCCATTTGGATACAGAACTGGCTCAAAGGTAGAAGACAGAGGGTGGTGGTGGAAGGTTGATTTTTAGATTGGATGCCTCTGACCAGTGGAGTGCCACAAGGATCGGTGCTGGATTCACTACTTTTTGTCATTGACATAAATGACTTGGATGCGAGCATTTGAGATACAGTTAGTAAGTTTGCAGATGACACCAAAATTGGAGGTACAGTGAACAGCGAAGAGGTCACCTCAGATTACACCAGGATCTTGACAAGATGGGCCAATGGGCTGAGAAGTGGCAGGTGGAGTTTAATTCAGATAAATGCGAGGTGCTGCATTTTGGGAAAGCAAATCTTAGCAGGACTTCGACATTTAATGGTGAGGTCCTAGGGTGTGTTGCTGAACAAAGAGAACTTGGAGTGCAGGTTCATAGCTCCTTGAAAGTGGAGTCGCAAGTAGATACGATAGTGAAGAAGGCGTTTGGTATGCTTTCCTTCATTGGTCACAGTATTGAGTACAGGAGTTGGGAGGTCATGTTGCAGCTGTACAGGATATTGGTTAGGCCAGTGTTGGAATATTGCGTGCAATTCTGTTCTCCTTCCTATCAGAAAAATGTTGAAACTTGAAAGGGTTCAGAAAAGATTTATAAGGATTGGAGGATTTGACCTATAGAGAGAGGCTCAGTAGGCTGAGGCTGTTTTCGCTGGAGCTTCGGATGCTGAGGGATGACATTATAGAGGATTTTTAAAGTATAAGGGGCATGGATAGAGTATATAGGGAAAGTATTTTCCCTGGGGTCAGAGAGTCCAGAACTGGAGGGCATAATTTTAAGGTGAGAGGCATAAGATATAAAAGAGACCTACAGGGTAACTATTTCACACAGAGGGTGGTACGTGTTTCTAATGAGCTTCTGGATTATTCCTGATGAAGGGCTTTTGCCCGAAATGTCGATTTCGTGGCTACTTGGATGCTGCCTGAACTGCTGTGCTCTTCCAGCACCACCAATCCAGAATCTGGTTTCCAGCATCTGCAGTCATTGTTTTTACCTATGTAATGAGCTGCCAGGTGAAGTGGGGGAGGCTGGTACAAGTGCCACATTTATCGGGCATTTGGATGAGTATATTGAATAGGAAGGGTTTGGAGGGTTATGGGCCGGGTGCTGGCAGGTGGGACTAGATTGTATTGGGATATGTGGTCGGCATGGACGGGTTGGACTGAAGGGTCTGTTTCCATGCTGTATATCTCTATGACTCTATGACTTATATTAATCTCTGTTTTTTGGTGCACCATACTGGGGAGAAAGTCCGAAGGGATATTCTCCATGATGAGCTTACAAAGACCCAACACATCCTGGTAGTTTCAGACATCCAACACAACAGAATATTATTTCCTAGCACAGAAAGTAAGGATATATTTTTTCCCATGTGCATCTGCGTAAGATACTCTGGGCAGGCGCAGGAATAGAGAAACGGTGTCTATCTCCAATCAGTCCTCAAGACCAACTCTACCACACCGAACACAGTGATCCAATATATCCAATGCCTGCAGCAGGACCACATGCAATTAGTAAGAGTGCCTGTAGTCTTTCTGTATTTAGGACATGCTGAAGATAATCCCACATTGAATTTTGAGAGAAAATCTGGTTTTAGATAGACTCTATGAAGAATTTGCAACTGCATGGAATAGGTCCTATTACAGATCAAAATCCTTCGATCATTTTCACAAATATGCTCCAATGTCACCGAAGAGATCTAAACACCACCACCCCAACTCTCTCGCACAGACGTTACAACGCTGCACAGTCTTGTCTGAGGGACACTCTCCAACAAATGATAAAGAGTACTGACAAAGAGTGTATTCTTAGCAATAAGCACCTGCTTCTCTGTATCGGATCTGTAAGAGTCTGTTAAAAGTATGTGTTTTTAAAATCAAATCTCTAATCTGGTAAAAACAGAAGAAATCTCTAGTAGGTAGTTCATACTTACGAGTTATTTGATCAAATGATATCATTGTTTCTCCCTCAAGTAACACGTGGTGGCTCAGTGGTTTGCACTGCTGACTCAGCGCACCAGGGTCAGAGGTTTCGTTCCAGCCCTGGGTGACTGGCTGTGTGGAGTTAGTATGTTCTCAACTGTGACTGTGTAGGTTTCCTCCTATGGTCACAAAGATGTGCAGGTTAGATGAATTGGCCATTGCTAAATCACTCAAAGTGTTCAAGGATCTGTAAGTTCAGACATTAGTCAGGATAAATATAGGATGGTAGGGGAATGGGTCTGGGTGGGTTACTCTTCAGAGATTCAATGTTGACTTGCTGGGCCCAAGGGCTTGCATCCATACTTTAGGGATTCTACTGATTCTAAATCACCCAAGCAAGGTACTGCCCTGGCTGCCCACAGTTTAAACCTGGAATCCATTATCCCCGGTTGACAACCTGGTATAGCAATTAAAGCAGTAGGAAACATGGTAATGGCTGTATTGCTCTCGATCTGACGCATTGTTCTTCAAGTTTTAACAGTATTGATAATCATTATTTTTTGACAATACTCCATAAATGTTGTCAATTTATTCAAAGATTGGGAGAAGATTTGGAGCTTGGGTGCTCGTTTTTGAGGTTCTGTTCGCCGAGCTGGGAATTTGTCTTGCAAACGTTTCGTCCCCAGTCTCGGTGACATCCTCAGTGCTTGGGAGCCTCCTGTGAAGCGCTTCTGTGCTGTTTCCTCCGGCATTTATAGTGGCCTGTCTCTGCCGCTTCTGGTGGTCAGTTACAGCTGTCCGCTGTAGTGGCTGAAATATTGGGTCCAGGTCGATGTGTTTGTTGATACAGTCTGTGGATGAGTGCCATGCCTCTAGGAATTCCCTGGCTGTTCTCTGTTTGGCTTGCCCTATAATGGTAGTGTTGTCCCAGTCAATTTCATGTTGCTTGTCATCTGCGTGTGTGGCTACCAAAGGTCGTGGCGTTTCGTGGCTAGTTGGTGTTCATGGATACAGATCGTTAGCTGTCTTCCTGTTTGTCCTATGTAGTATTAAAAGACGAAAATAAAAACCCGTTCAAACCCGCCCTGCTGGATCCATTAAATGCAGTACGGATAATCATTGGGTCCCAGAGGGAATACTGATTCCCGAGTTCCCTTACTCTTCTCTTGGAAGCAGGTGAGCACTTTGGTGATAGCGATCACAATTCTGTTATGTTTACTTTAGAGATATCAAGGGATAGGTGTATACCACTGAGCAAGAGTTACAGCTGGGGGAAAGGCAATTACGAGCCGATTAGGCACGATATAGGAAGCATAGGAGGGAGAAGGAAACTGAAGAGGATAGTCACATAAGAAATGTGGAGCTTATTCAAGGAAAAGCTACCGTGCGTCTCCTAGATAGGTATGTACCTGTCAGGCAGGGAGGAAGCTGTAGAGTGCGGTAGCCATAGTTTATGAAGGAAATGGAATCTCTGGTCAAGAGGACGAAGAGGGCTTATTTTAGGATGAGATGTGAAGGCTCAGTTAGGGCGCTTGAGGGTTACATGGTAGCCAGGAAAGACCTAAAGGGAGAGCACAGAAGAGCCAGGAGAAGACATGAGAAGTTGTTGGCGGATAGAATCAGGATAAATCCTAAGGCTTTCTTTCGGTATTTAAGGAATAAAAGAATGACCAGAGTAAGATTAGGGTCAATCAAGGATAGTAGGGGGGAGTTGTGTGTGGAGCCAGAGGGGATAGGGAAGCACTAAATGAATATTTTTCAACGATATTCACTCCAGAAAATGACAATGTTGTCAAGGAGATTACTGAGATACAGGCTATTCGACTAGTTGGGATTGAGGTTGACAAGGAGGAGGTATTAGAAATCCTGCAGAGTGTGAAAGTCCGTATATCCCCTGGGCTGGATGGGATTTATCCTAGGATCCTCTGGGAAGCCAGGGAAGAGATTGCCGAGCCTTTGGCATTGATCTTTAAATCGTCACTCTCTAGTGGAATAGTGCCAGAAGACTGGAGGATAGCAAATGTGGTTCCCCTGTTCAAGAAGGGGAGTAGAGACAACCCTGGTAATTATAGACCAGTGAGCCTTACTTTAGTTGTTGGTAAATTGTTGGAAAAGATTATAAGAGATAGGATTTATAATCATCTAGGAAAGAATAAATTGATTAGGGATAGTCAGCACGGTTTGTGAAGGGTAGGTCGTGCTCAAAGAACCTTATTGAGTTCTTTGTGAAGGTGACCAAACAGGTAGATGACAGTAAACGGGTTGATGTGTATATGGATTTCAGCAAGACGTTCGATAAGGTTCCCCATAGTAGGCTATTGTACAAAATGTGGAGTAATGGGATTGTGGGAGATATAACAGTTTGGATCAGTAATTAGCTTTCTGAAAGGTCGTAGTTGATGAGAAATGTTCATCCTGAAGTCAAGTTAGTAGTGGGTCGGTGTTGGGTCCACTGCTGTTCGTCATTTTCATAAACGACCTGTATGTGTGTAGAAGGGTGGGTTAGTAAAGTTGCAGATGGCACGAAAGTCGGTGGAGTTGTGGATAGTGAGTAAGGATGTTATAAGTTACAGAGAGACATACATAAGCTGCAGAGCTGGGCTGAGAGGTGGCAAATGGAGTTTAATGTGGACAAGTGTGAGGTGATTCACTTTGGTCAGAGTAACTGGAATGCAATGTACTGGGCTAATGGTAAGTGTAGATGAGCAGAGAGATCTCTGTGTCCAGGTACACAGATGCTTGAAAGTTACCACCCAGGGTGACAGGGTTGTTAAGAAGACATACATTTTTTTAGGTTTTATTAATAGAGGGATCGAATTCCGGAACCATGAAGTTATGCTATAGCTGTACAAAACTCTAGTGTGGCCGCACTTGGAGTATTGTGTACAGTTCTGGTCACTGCATAAGAAGGAGGATGTGGAAGCTTTGGAAAGGGTGCAGACGAGATTTACTAGGATGTTGCCTGGTATGGAGGGAAGGTTTTACGAGGAAAGGCTGAGGGACTTGAGGCTGTTTACGTGAGAGAGCAGAAGGTTGGGAGGTGACTTAATAGAGACATATAAGATAATCAGAGGGTTAGATAGGGTGAGCCTTTTCCAAGAATGGTGACGGCGAAGATGAGGGGGCATAGCTTTAAATTGAGGGGTGAGAGATATGGGACAGATGTCAGAGGTAGTTTCTTTACTCAGAGAGTAGTAAAGGTATGGAATGCTTTGCCTGCAACGGTAGTAGATTCGCAAACTTTAATTACATTTAAGTCGTCTTTGGACAAGCATATGGACATACATGGAATAGTGTAGGTTAGATGGATTTCAGATTGGTATGACAGGTTGGCGCAACATCGAGGGCCGAAGGGCCTGTACTTCGCTGTAATGTTCTATGTTCTATATCATCATAAGATTTTCTTCTGAATCACCGCCGCCGAAATGTTCCGAAAGGACATAATCCAGGAGCCCGTGAATTAAAGGCATTGGATCTTTCTGCTGGGTTCTGGAAGCTTCCATTCGTCTTTGTTTATCCTCATAACTATGCGGACAGGGCAAGACCGCTGTTCTGAGCCTGACCTGTGCACCGTAACCCGATGAACTGTCTCAGTCTTCACCCGTTCCTCTTCAGTTTCGAAGTGAAGGAATCGCTGCAGCCAGTTCTCAAAAAATACTCACTGGCTGACCACCTGCTGTCTGGGCCAGCAGACCGACCATGTGAACATTCTTCATCCTGCCCCTGTTCTCAAGGTCGCCATCATGTTCAATTAAGATACGGACCTGTTTTTCAAGGGTGAGGATCCTCTCTCGTGAGGAATTTATTATCGCAGACTCTGTCATGCAGTTCGGCGCTTGACATCGTCCATTTTGTTTCTAAGGCTGTCAATTTGCTGCTCATGTTTTTGGAGCACGTCTGAGAGTGGTCGTGGTTCTAGCCTCTGCTGAACCCTTCTTCAATCATAGCTTCAATCAATTCACATAACTTGGTAAACTCAGTGACCAAGGTCTGTGAGTAACTGGGTCCATGGAACGAGCAGAGTGGGTTGCAGCTCCAGCCTCAGGCCTGCTCGATGCTGCTGATGGGTGCACCGTATGTTTGGACTGACTCGATCCTTTCCCATGATTTGTCATTTCCACATGACAAAACGGGATCAGTAAAGATTCTATCACTCTTTAAGGGTTGAATTTTAAGTAATTTGCTGGGATGGAGTGGGTTAGGGAACCACTTTGCCCGTGCTGCGATGCAGAGCCCAACAAAGCAGACCTTCCAGATCACCTCACGAGAGAGGATCCTCACCGTTGAAAAACAGGTCCGTATCTTCATTGAACATGATGACGACCTTGAGAACAGGGGCAGGATGAAGAATGTTCACATCGTCGGTCTGCTGGCCCAGACAGCAGGTGGTCAGCCAGTGAGTATTTTTTGAGAACTGGCTGCAGTGATTCCTTCACTTTGAAACTGAAGAGAGACGGGTGAAGACAAAGACAGTTCATCGGGTTACGGTGCACAGGTCAGGCTCAGACATCTTGGATTCCCCCTTTACATTTTATCGAATTTATCATTTCAGTTTGCATTATATTCTTGGATGTTCTGGAGCAATGTAATTTTTTTATCACTGTCTACATTTTCCCCTACACTGCAAATTGCTGCCCATTGCTCGATAATCCTTGACTCTGTTGTTACTTATGAACCTTCTGTCTGTGCCTCAAAACTATTCAATATCTCTTCCTCCAAAGCTCGGTGGGGAAGAGAGTTCCAAATACTCTCACCACTGAGAAAACAAAAGTTAACGTCAACTGTGTGAGAGATCATTTTTGTCTCCTCACCTGAGAAAGGATATAATTAATTTGGAAGCAGTTCAGACATGTTTCACTTCATGTATTCCAGGAATGAAGGTCTTATATTATGAAGGCTTTAACAGGTTTCTCTTGGAATCAGAGGTGATGCTATTGAATCATACAAAACCTGGAGTAGAGTGGATCAGATAGATACCCACTGGGTGTTTGTATAGTCCAAACTTCTTGTCATTTTTATAGAATGTCTCCAGTGTGGAAGCAGGAAATTCTGTCCATCAAGTCCACATTGACCCTCGGAACAGTATCCCCTCCGGACCTGCCCCCCTAATCTATCCATGTAACCCTGCATTTCCCATCACTAACCTATCTAACCTAATCATCCCTGGGCACTATGGGCAATTTAGCATGGCTAATCCACTCTAAGCTTGATACCTTTGGACTGTGGGAGGAAACTGGAACACTGGTAGGAAACCCATACTGTCATGGGGAGAATGTTCAAAATCCAAATAGAGGGTTGCCCGAGGTTGGAATTGAACGCAGCTCCTTGGCAATGGGAGGTAGCAGTGCTAACCACAGATCCACTCTGTGCATCCGTTAGTTCTATTAGTTACTTGTGGCTGACTTAAGAAATCAACCTGACGTGTTCCTTTCACTGAACCTCAACCAGTCTGAGACCTTCATCATCGGCCATATTACCAACCTGGTTACATTTAAAATTTGTTGTAAGCAGTGGAAGAGTGGGACTATAAAAGGAAAGAGTGACACCCTCCATCCTCAGTCACAACTGGAGTGAGAAAAAAATCACAAAGTGGTATTTCATTCCAGTGGGGATTCTCTTTCCCAGAATTTGAGATGGCCAGATATTTATATTATACCGAGGATGGCTTTGTCTATAGACAGGTGAATCAGGGATAATGGTGCATGGAGAGCAAAGTGCAACTGGGACCACAATGAGATGAGCCACGACCTTTGACACTGGTGAAGTAGTGTCAAAGGGCCGAATGGCCCCCTCGTGTTCCTCAGCCCTGTGTTCCGATGTTCCATTCAGACCTTCGGACTGCTACACAGGAACAGATCGAGGCCACTCCGATGGTTAGGTGCAGTTGTGGAATAGTACTTCGAAAATGCAGGCTGGGCCAGAAAGTGCTCCCGCCACTCCCCTCTCCCCCTACAATCCCTGCTTCCAGGTTTCCGCTCTCTGTAAATTCTGCTCCAGATGAGGAGCATATTGTAGCCCCAGATATGCTGGGAATACAACCCCATACCCCACACGCAGTGTTAAAACAACAAATCCTCTGTCCTCCCTGAATGCAACATTTTACAACACGATTTCCAGGAAAATAACCCGATACTTTCCAAAAGCATAACATGTGAAATGAATAAATAAGAACAGGAGTAGGTCAATCGGCCCCTCAAGCGAACCCTGTCATTTAATAAGAACATGGCTGATCTACTCCAGGGCTCAACTCCACTCTCTTGCCGACTCCTTGTATCCCTCCACACCTCTCTGAGTTAGGGAATTCCAGACAATCACTACCTTTGGAGAGAAGACATCGGTTTGCATCTCAGATTGAAATCGATGTTCCTTATTCGGTATCTATATCCTCGAGTTCGACACTTTGCCCAACAATGGAAACAACTTCTCAACATCTAATTTCTCAAGCCCCTGCCGTGTCTTGTATGTTTCAGCAGTATCACTCATCATTCATTTAAACCAAATGAATGATCGTATCACCTTTTTTTTTAGAGATTGTCTATAACTAAACTCTTTCATCGCAGGAAAATGCCTAATGTACCAACATTGTTACTTTATGCCTGCTGACTTTATGTTTCAGACTCAGGAAGACTTCAAACCCTTTGTACTACTCCTTTTCTGGAAGTCCTCTCCATTAAATAACAGCCGGTCTTTTGATTCTCAGTGTCATCCTCAAACTCGGATGTATATTGCACTCAGCTCCCTCCTTCAGGCTATCAGTATAGATTGCAAATAACTGATGACCTCAGACTGATATTTGTGGTCCTCCAGCAGATACACCTTTACCATAAAGATCCATTAATACTGACTCTCCGATTTCTGTGTTAAACAATCATCATCCCATGTTAATACAGTATCCGACGTCCTAGAGCTTCTGTTTTGTGTAAGAACTTTCATTCTGTAATACTTGTGGAAGATCTCTGGAAAGATTTTTACCTACCAGATCCCCTTCATCAAGTCCGCTTGTTACATTGTCAGGCATCTCCAGAAGTACTTTGCATGATTTTACCAGAAAAAATATAATTTCCCTTTCAGAAAACCCACTTGGACCCTGCGTGAAGCTTTTCTAAATGTCCATGCTGGGCAAGTTTTCCAAACTATACTAGTTCCATCTGCTTTCCTTTGACCCATATGCCTCTAAGTGTTTCCTAGTCATATATTTGTCCAAATGATGTTACATGTTGCAGCTGTACAAGCAATCTACCACTCTTCCTCTGGCAGCCCATTCCATACCCACATCACACTCCGTGTAGCAACGTTGTCCCTTCAAACCTTTTAAATATTCCCTCTAACACCTCTCTACGCTTGAACACCACCCCCCACCCCCAGCCCGTGGAAAAATCTTGGCTATTCACCCTATCCATTCCTCTCATGATTTTATAAGCTTCTACAATGTCAGCCCGCAACCTTCTGCACTCTGTCTGATACTAACTTCAAGAACAAGCATTTAAAGATTAGCACTGCAAATTTGAAGCGATATTAAACATCACAGGTAACCAGTACTCAGCCCGATCTTCATACTGTTATTTGTCTTTCTCCATGTTACAATACTAAGGCGACATGAAACGCTTACTAGTGCCAATAAGAAGTTAAGCATCTGAATTCCTTTGTCTAAAGGGGATGATGATCACTACAGTGAAAACGTATCTGGCCATATCTATATAATATCATATGGTCAACATTCTCCCTCCTGGCCTCCCTGTGGCTGTGTGTGGTTGTGTCTTCTTTATCTTGCAATCACTTGAGAGAACCCCTTTCCCCCAATTACACCTTAATTTAAACCCCTTTTACAGAATCTTCTCATTCACCAATGCTAAAAGCCTGTTTATCTTTTGCCACACCCTCTTTTCCCTGCTATACATCCCTCACTTCTGGCAAGGGATTAAAATACCATTTTGCAATTGTATTCAGTTTTGAAGTAGTTTCACACTGGACTGGTACGCTAACACTGTTTCTCTGTCTCTGCAGATGACGACAGATCTGCTGAGTTTCACCAGAAATGAATAGGCACAGAAAAAAATTCAATTATGTATTGAAACGATGGATAATGGAAATAAGAGTACAAAAATGCTGTAGATACTGGTAGCTTTATAGAAGATTAACTGGATCTGAAAGTTTAACTCTGTATTCACTCCAGAAAATGCTGCAACACCTTTAGCAATTTCTTCAGCAATTTCTGTTTTTGAACAATTTCCAATGACGTCTGTCAAAGATGACCAAACATCTTGTCCAACATGGAGCGCCGTACACTGGGAACTGAAAATTAAGCATGGTGCAGAAGTGCGTTGACTCTGAAATTGCATAAGGTTGGTATCACTGACACTACAGAGCTCTGAATCATGGTCTGGGAGAAAAAACAGGGAAACATGTTCACTTCAAATACAGAAGATGGCATTATGGAAAGGAGAAGATTCAGATTAGTACCTTAAATTGATTGAGTTTATGCAACAAATTGGAGGCGTGGCACCAAGGATAGACTTCCAGCAGAATAAGAATATGAAAATGGAAGCAATTCCGCATCAGAAACCAGAGTAGGTCACTGAGTACAGGGCTGATGGGTGAAGGGGTCTCGGTGTGAAATGGGGAACAGTCAGTAGAATTGAATTGCAAATAATGCAGCTAAAACTGGGTTATCATCTGATGCTGTAGATCTCAACAGCAGAAGAAGCAGAGTTGTATTCAATGACAATCTGTAACATTTTCCTGACGATACTTCATCAGTCTACCATTACCATCAAATCGATCCATGGTTCAGTGACGAGTGTGGGTGAACATGCCAGGGTCGGAATCACGTGCACCTAAGCCTGATGATAACCCATTAATGCGACCACACTTGACTGGTTACACTCCAAACAGCAGGACTAACATCTGATACAGTGGGAGAAATTATACCAAGACTAACAAATCAGATCTAAGCTCTGTCGGCCTGTCAAATCCATGCATAAATGTCGATGGACCATTGAACAACTTACTGGAAGAGAGGACTCCACAAATATCCTCACCCTAAATAATGGAACAGCCCTGTACGTCAGTGTAAAAGATACAGTATCTGCACCATCCTCAGCCAGAAGTGTTGAGTCGATTATCCACCTCACCCTCACTATGATGCCCACAGAATCACAGATGGCAGTCTTCAACCAATTCAATTCACTGCACGTGACATGAAAAAAACAGCTGGACATTGTAGATAAGCCCTGACCCCATTCCTGCAATAGGACTGAAGACTTGTGCTGCACAACAAGCCGTGTCCCTGGGGAAGCTGTTTCATTCCAGCTCCAACTCTGACATCTCCCTGGCAATGTGGAAAAGAACTCAACTGTATCCAATCCGCTAAGAGTACGATTACTGCAATCTGACTCTTTACTAGTCCTTCAGTCCCATCACGACAGTTAAATTGGTGGAAGTTCTATTTGACAGAAATGCCAAGCAACACAGAAATAATCTGCTCAGTGTGGTTTCTGATAAGTCCCCATGTAGAGATGGTGCTGTTTTGGAAATATCACTCGATTACTAACCTAGACCAGGCTAATGCTCTGGCAGCTGGTGCAAATTAAAAACAATTAATAGAATATCAAGATCTAAAATCTGGTGTCAGTAATAGTGATCTTGTGTTCAATATCAGTTGTAAACTTCGATTTCCTTCCCCAATGTACTTTCAGGAAGTGAATCTCCCGTGCTTTGCTGGTCTGGCCTAAAAGTGACTCCAGACACAGAGAAGTGTGCTAAACTCTTCAATGGTCTCTGAATTGGTCAAGCAAGACACTCAATTATATCAAACTGTACTGAGGTCTTAAAGGATAAACCCGTACCGAACACCAGGCCCCAGCCTCATTAGTAGAAAAGGGAATGGGAAACACAATCCTGTCGACCCTGCAGAGACCTCTTTCCTAACAGCTGAGAGCTTGTCACAATATTTGCAGAGCCCTTCCCACACACTGCACAGAAACGTTGTGACAGGAGTAGGTCATACAACACATTGAGCTTTCCCTGATCTAGTTAATGGCCAAACATCTCCTCAATGCAGTTTTCCCCATACAATAGTCATATCCCTTAATATATTTAAACTTTCTCCATAATTTTGCTAAAAGCCACTTTCTCAAATATGATTCCTATTTCATAAATCTCTGTTGACTTTGTCTATGCCCATTAATTTCAGTCCGATACTTTCTCTAAACTGTTTAGTTGCTAATTTCATTCTATTCCCCTTATCTCACCAGACTAAAGATCTCTAGTATTGCTGGGAAGTTTTCTTTTTGTTTTGTTTTCCTCTGTGAAGGCATAACTGAAGTATTTGCTCCATAGTTCTGCTATTTCCCTGTCCTCAATTATCTGGTATCAAAATGTCGGAAAGCTGCACATTTCTTTCGCTTAATTTTGCCATTAACATATTTTCAGGAAATATCACAAGTTCTGTCTTATAAACTTTGTTAAGATATTCTTCAGAATCCTATCAATTCCTATTTTAAGATACTCGGTGATTGGCCTTCCACAGCCATACAATCGCAGAAGCAAAGACTGTACTATCAGAAATACAGCACTGTCTACATTCGTCCCACTTTCCGACACAATACCCGTAGCTGTGAATCTTAAGGCATTTCAAGTGCACATAATAGTTTTGAGGTTACCATGACAACTCGCGTCTCAAGAAAAGCATTTCAGATCCCAACACACTCTGGGTGAAAAGCAATCCTCAAATCCTCACTAAACCGCAAACCCTTCACTTTAAAAGTGTGGCCCTTTGACTAAAAGGAACAGTGCTGTCCATCCACACTGTCCATGCTCCTCGTAATCCTATCCTTCAGAATCACGTCCCCCTCAGCCTCCTCTCCTCCAAACTAAACAACTCAAGCTTATCCAGCCTCTCTCCATAGCTGATATGCTCCATCCCAGGGAACATCCTGGTGGATCTCTCTTTGGACCCCCTCCAGTGCAGTCACATCCTTCCTGTAATGTGATTCCCAGAACTACACACAGTATTCCATCATGGCATCACCAAAGTTCCGCATAGCTCTTATAATCTGTGCCTCAATGCATCAAGGTTATGTTTACAGTCCCCTATGCTTTCCCAAATTGTGTATTAACCTGTCCATCACATTCAGGGATGTGTGGAGAAGCACCCTCTGAGCTTCCTAGTGTGCTGCCATACATTGAGTCATTCCCTGCCTGGTTCCGTCTTCCAAAGTGCATCAGCTATTTATCAGGGTTACATTCCATCTGCCATCGATATTCCGAGCTGACCATTCTATCTGTATCTTCCCGTAATTTAAGGCCTTCCTCCTCACTGCCAACCAACCGGCCAATCTGCGCATCAAACACAAACTTACTAATCACACTCTCCACCCCTCGTCCATATTCACAGCCATATCATTTATGAGTACCACAAATATTAAAGTCGAAAATCACACAACATCAGGTTAGAGTCCAATATCTTTATTCGGAAGCACTAGCTTTCGAAGCGCTACTTCTTCATCAGGTGATTGTGCGCTTTGATGAAGAAGCAGAACTTTGAAAAGTAGTGCCGCCGAATAAACCTGGTGAACTATAATCTGGTGTTATGCGATTTTTAGCATTGTCCACCCAGTCCAAAACCAGCACCTCCGAATCACAAATAATGAGGGACACAGCACTGATCCCTGTGGTATACCATTGGACACTGGCCTCCAGTCACACAAGCAGTCAACCACCACCTCGTGTCTCCTACCACTAAACTTCATTTGGATGCAATTTGGCAAGTCACTAATGAGTCCTACCTGTTCCCTGGTTATTCTGTTCCGCTGGGCACACTTGTAGAATATCTGGCAATTCTCCCTAATCTTGCCCTGCCAGCAGGTTTCCATGCTCCTGTGTTAGTTAGTCCCCTACGCCTGCAGAATTTCCTCTTTATTGCAGTCTTAAATGGTCTGTCCTTTATCCTGCCATTATTTCCCTTGATTGTGTATTAGGCAGCCGGAAAAACATCCTGTTAATTTCCAACTTGTCACATGTTCTGTGAATTGTATACATTTGACAGCGACCAACCTCTCATTCTTTGAAACTCTAGAGAGCACAGGCGGAGATTCCTCATCACGCAATCTCGCCAATTGAGGGATTAATCTGGGGAATATCCATTGAACTTCCTCTGTGGTCAGTATATTCTTTCTCAGATTTGGTGACCAAAATTGTAATCAATATTCCAGGTACAGTACTCACCAACACGCTGTTAAACTGCTTCAACATGTCTTTACATCTATATTCTGACTCCCTTAAAGGAAGGCAATCCAAACTTTAACTTACCACTTGTATATATTCCTCCAAATACCCTTCACATTCATTGCATTTACGAACTCATTGTGTGTGTTCTATAGAAAGACTTCTGATAATCTAAAGTATGCCAATTGTACTGGTTCCCCATTATCTATGCTGTAAGAATCAACTTCAAACAATTCCAAAGCTTGTCAAGTATGATTGCCCTTTCAGAAATGCACACTGATTCTCTCCAATGTTGCTGTTAATTTCTAAATAACGAATATCACATCCTAATATAATAGACTCCCACAAATGCCAAGTTAATTGGTCTGCAGTTCTCCACTCTATCTCTTCTTCCCTTTGTGGATGCTTGGATCACTACCGTTCATCTATAGTGCTTGGTTCCAGACTATGCAGAATGCACTGGGTAATAGAACACAGTCATCGACAGTGCAACTCATACTTCTCTTCGTGGTTTATTTCTGAAGATTTTGATATGAAGTACATCTGGTTTGTCATGGTTAACAATGCTCAATCCAGCTGCATGTTCAAGTAGAGCCTTGTTACTAATATAAATTGACTTTATGTCTTTCGATCCGCAAGTCCTGCGTGATGACTTCGTATTTCTGGGTGTTTTTCTGGATCTTCCTCCATGAAGACAGATGTAAAGTAACTGGTTATTTGCTTGGCCATTTCCCTGTTATCTATAATAAGCTCGTCTCTGCTGATTGCAGATTTCCACATTTGACTATGCTTTTCTCTTTCCTTTGAAATATAGAACATAGATTTATGCAGACTTTGTGTTCCTGTTTGTTTGCATGTATGTTCGCTTTTTGATTTCCTTACCTGTTTCATGACCCTGCTTTTCTGGATCGTAAATCTCTGAGAATTCTCAGGATTCCACAATGTCTGGAATTCTTCTGATGTCACTTCCTGTGATTAATATAATCTTTAATTCATTATGCTAATCATTGTTAACTCACTTTCTCACTCTTGGGTGTTTTACCTGAAATAAATAGACATACTTTTCAGACTTTGTAGTAGTTCTGTAAATCTCCTGGTCATGACCATATATATTCAGGAACACTGCAGGAGGACAGGAAAGAAATAGCGGGGGCCTGGTTGGTACTTTTGCATCATCGGGAGCCAATGGGTGAGGTCTTGGTGGAATGGAGGGTAGTGAATGCTGTGCCGTTATTAAAGAAGGGCTACAAATAAAAACCGGGGAACTTTCGACCAGTAAATCTAAAATCTGTAGCAGGAAAGTTACTTGAGAAGATTCTGAGGGAGAAGATATACATGCATTTGGAAAGACAGGGCCTTGCGAATGGGGGATTATGGCTCACAAATTTGTTAGACTGCTTTGATGAAGTGACCAGTAACTTTGGCAAGGGCATGGTTGTATATATAGTCTGTATAGATTTCAGTCAGGCCTTCAATAAGGTTCCACATGGTACACTGCTCTGGAAGGTTAGATCACATGGAATTGAGGGGGAGCTGGCAAATTAGGTCCAAAATTGGATTGATGATAGGAAGAAGAGGGTAATCGTGAAAGGATGCTTGTCGGACTGGAGGCCTGTGTTGAGTGGAATGCCCTCAGGGGTCGGTGCTGGGACCATATATTCATATATTACACATATCTATGATTTAGATGAGAATGTACAGGCATGATTTGTAAGTTTCAAGGTGACACTAAAATAGGTGGTATCGTGGACAGTGAGGAAGGTTATCAGAAATTTCAGAAATTACAGCAGTACCTTGATCAGGTGGAGAATTGGGCCGAGAAATGGCAAATTGAGTTTAATTCAGATAAGTGTAAGTTCTTGCATTTTAGAAAGTCAAATCAAGGCAGGAGTTTCATGGTGAATGACAGAGCCGTAAGGAGTGCAGTGGAACAGAGTGACCTTGGAATTCAGGTGCACCGTTTTCTGTAAGTGGAGTCCCAGGTAGACAAGGCACTGAAAAAGGCATTTGGCTCACTGGCCTTCATCAGTTAGAGCACTGAGTATCGAAATTAGGGAGTTATGTTGCAGTTATACAAGATGTTGGCGAATCCATACTTGTTGCATCATGTTCAGTTTTGTTCACTTTGTTCGAGGAAGGATGGTATTAAACTGGAAAGAGTGCAGGAGAAATTTACAAGGATGTTGCCAAGACTCAATGGTCTGAGTTTTCATGAGAGGTTGAACAAGCTAGGAGTTTTTACTTTAGAATGTATGAGGCTGAGGGGGATCTGATAGTAGTGTGTAAGATCATGGGAAGCATGGATAGAGTCAATGCACTCAATCTTATTTTTCCCCAGGATTGGGCAATCACGGACTTGAGGGCATCAATTTATGGTCAGAGGGGAAAGAGTAAAAGGGAGCTTTGAGGGGCAATTTGTTTTACACACAGGGTGGTATGCATATGGGATGAGCTGCCAGCAGAAGTAGTTGAGGCGGATACATTCACAAAATTTAAAATGCATTTGGACAAATACAGAGTTAGGAAAGGATTAGAGGGATTCAGGGAAATGGCGGGAAAATGGGGTTAGTGTGAATGGATATTTTGTTCGGAATGGATCAGTTTGGGCCGAATGGCCTGTCTCCGTGCGGCAAGACTATATGGGTCTAACAATCATTGTTCTCCTACTGAATGTTATATTGTACTTTCCCAATTCACTGGAGTGAACTTGACCCTCTAACCTCTGGGTTTCCATGATGTTTGACCAGAATGTTCAAACATTCCACATTGAATACAGACGCCGTGTCAAATATAACATATTAATGTCACGATTCCTCCAAAGCTGCTTCAGAGCAAGGTTGGTAATTAGTCCTTCCGACCACACAATAGACAATATACAATAGACAATAGGTGCTGGAGTAGGCCATTCTGGCCTTCGAGCCTGCACCACCATTCAATATGATCATGGCTGATTATCCTTAATCAGTATCACACAACACCAAATCCGAAATAATCTGCTCTCTAGTTTGGTTCACAACATACTCTGCAACCTACCTGATATACACTTATGGAATTTATTTTTCACAACATGAGCAGTCACTTAGTTAACTCAGTTTCGATGCAACTTGACACCATCCATTATTACTGCAGAACCCAGGAGTATTTGTTACTCATTCACAGAATGAGGGCTTAGCTGGATAACCAGAATTTCCTGGCCATACCAGACGGCAGTTAAGAGTCAACAGCGTTGCCTTGGATCTGGAGTGACATGCAGGCCAGACCAGATAAGAACAGCCGTTTCCATCCCTAAAGAACAGTAGTGAACCAGATGAGTTTTTCCAAAAATCAGGAATGGTTTCCTGATCATCATAAACCCTCGATTCCAGATACTTATTGAATTCAAATTCCACAATCTGCCATGGCAGGATTTGAACCCAGAACATTACCTGGGTCTCTTGGTTATGAGCCCAGCGATAATATCAGTATGTCATAGCTTCCCTTTGCATATAGTTGCATATATAATTTCCACAGCATATGATGCAAAATATTTGCGAGACAGTTTTGGTTCAGATATAAAACACAAGTGAGTTTCTCCTTGCTATTTGTAAGACCCACCCAAACTCATTCTGTGGAATCTGAGGGACAGAGCCTGTGTCGTAATTTGTGATAGACTTGGATAAGACATTCGGGGAGGCTCACCTCGATGCTGAAATGATCTGAAGACAGGTCCGGCAATTTCGGACAAGCATCAATATCCATTCCGCTCTGTCAGGATAAGTGTCACCGTATATTCTCACTGCTCCCTCACACTCACTGTATGTCTCTTATAGCACCTACCGTCGACCAGGGCTCACACTCTATCTCCAAATAATGCTCAAGCACGACCACTCTCACTGTTGAATTCAGCACCTTCCCTCCCCCAGATTTTCTGTCCCTGATGCAATAGCCCCACACACTAATAGCACGACATGGATACAACACTATGGACAGACTCCCTCCGGCTACCTCACCATGTCACACCTCACCTAGTCCAGCACTAACAGCAGGACCATCCACTTCCACCCACACTCATTCCCTCCCTTTCTCCCATTCCAGGAGAAACAGTATGGAATAGGACAGAAAGGGCCACGCCGGGTGGTGAATTGTCAGATATCCGTTCCCTCATACCCCTACCCTGATATGTGGGAGGATCCTGGAGAGAGCTGGGGAGGACCAGGAGGCCTTGGGTGGAGATTCTGAAACATCCATGTCCCACCAACCTAATAAGGAGCAGTTTTTAGTAAAGAGCAATTCTCAATTCAAACCTACTGTCAGTTGCAACCTCATCTCTCTCACTCGCAGAAGAACAGATACCCCATTGCACAGAGATGCAGGCATTGAAATACACAGACGTATTGGTAAATACCCCAATGTACTAACATATACAATGAATACAAGGAGATAAGCAAGCATACACGGAGAAGCACACAGCGACATAAAGTGTCACACACAAATAGACACAAACACAGATAGAAACACACAGGCTGATACAAAGACAGACAGACATAGTCACACAAATACTGTTAAAGTGTCGGTAACATTCATGTAACAGAACAGCCAGGCACTGCACATTTCCACAGTTAAAAGAGGAGCTCATTCAGCACCTCAAGCTGGTTACACCCGGATATGTGGAAACTATTCAGCCCATCGAAATGACTGAACAAGAAGAGGGACAGCCCATTCAATCCTCCTGCCTGTTCCACAGGAAGAGGACGCGTCTGGTCAGTACATTGAGCTGTTAAACAGAAACGGGCAGAGTCCAGTAAGACCCCTAAACCTGTTCTATGGAACCAGGACGAGACCATTCACCCCTCGAGACACTTACACAGGGAATAGGAGGGTGTTTTTGATGCTCCAACCTGGAAAAACGAATGGAGCAGAGACGGCACTCATCGACTGCTCACAATGTTCCTCGTGGGTCTATTGCCTGTGGAACAAATGATTCTTTAGCATGTTTTGCCGGCAGTGAGGAAGGAAGCCAAATGTTTTGTGCCAAGCCTCGAGGAGGCATCTTCCATCTCCAAGAAGGCAGACCCATGTTCTCCGTGGGGGTCAGAAGCTGGTGTGGACAGTTAACTGTTTTAGAATGAAGGTATTGTGGCTCCTGTCGGGATGGTGGATAACGTGAAGTTCTATGTATGATCACACACCAAATGCACTGTATTAATGTTGGAAGAGTTTAGTTAAAGACTGGTTTTCTCTCTCTCTCAATCGAAATGGGGAGTGGCGTGGAGTGAGAGTAACATTCTCAGAGTCTTTTAAGCCATCGAGAATAATGCAAACCAAGTTAAGAAAAACATGGAATTTATCACCGTATTAGTTCAGTTTGGAATATAATGAGTGACTGTCCATCACCTTAAGTTTCAATGCAATCACCTCTTATTCTTCAAAGCACAACAGATTAATCCTCATGCATTCCCGATGGTACAATCATCCCAACAATTGTTCTGGTGAAACTCATTTGCACTCTTTCTGCCAAGAGGATTATTCCTTATAAAGGAGAGAGAAATTGTGCACAATACTTCAAATATTATCTCAACAACACTCTAGGTTGATCACAATAATTCTCTTCCCTCACTTAGCTGTCACAGCTTCTTTCCTGTGGTATAAAAAGCTATTCCTTCTCTCTGCACTGCGAATGATGTGGAATTTTGAAGTTTCTTACATATGCGCGTCAGTCATCACCAGAGGTATCGATGGAGATGTATATCACGTTCAGAGGGAGACTCAATCAGAAAGAATTCACTTGAAACAGGGAATGGTCACCTACCTGAATTGAAATGACTTGCAGGAGCATGGAAATCAGGCAGAGAAAGGGAGCTGTCTTTCCTTTTGTTCTTCCCTCACGGATGTGTGCAGCCCTGGTCAGGCCAGCATGTTATGCTGATCTTGAACTGAGTGGCTGATTCAGCTGTTGCACAGGATAATAAAGAGTAAACCACATTACTGTGAGTTTGCAGTCACACAGAGACCTGAACATGAAAGGATAACCCATTGCCTTCTATAGAGGACATGAGGCAAACAGATATGCTTCTGTGGAAAACTAGTGGTGATTATTTCATTTGGATTCCATCAACTTCCTTCAGGAGACACCAAAAGATTATTATTCTGTGCCGTTTGATTATGAGTCAATGACTTGAACACCATGCACTGTCTGTCCATCTGACAGATTCTGTGGAGAGGACAAATTAACCAGCTCAAGTGCAAATATTTTGTGACGTAAGCATAGTTAGAAGGGATTTGAAACGGTTATATCTGGATTTACCAAATGCACAAACGATGGATTATTCAGCAGCTGCATTAAGGCTGAGAAGGTGACTGAAATATCCTGATAGTGGTCTTGGGCAGGATTGGTGAGTGGGGCGAATATGTAGAAATGTAAATATGAATGAAGAAAAAAGATCATGGAGATTAAGAACAGTCTGGTTTCTCCTCACGTATTGTTGAGTAAGTTGTGAATAGTAATTTGCTAGCTATAACCAGTAAGGAATAAAATTTTTGACTGTATCTGAAAATGATGACTTCCAAATTTTAAAATTTGAATATGAACAACAATTAAGTTCAACTCAGCTTAATGGTCAGATGGAATGACTTACCAGGAACACCAACTATAGCGAGGATGGGATAGTAACCACCTTGTATATTGCAAAGGATATCTTCGACCCGTGAGGCTAATGATATCCAAGGCTGAGAAAGGTAGAAAGGACCCTCGGATAAACTCCTGTCTGTTATTGTAATATTCCAGTCTAATGTTCTCAGATTCTGATCCATTAATGGAACATCCCAGTCTAATGTTCTCAGATTCTGATCTCTCCTCCCCCTGTCTCTCGAGCTACTGATCCCTGTTAGTCCAGTCATTGATGCTCCTGCCCATACTGGGATAACACTTTGAACCGAGTCCTTAATTAATAGAAGAGGCAAACCCTCCAGTGACACATCTCGGATCCACGGAGACTGACATTAATCACAGTCACTGAACAAATAGCTCCAGCCAACACCTGTCAATTCAATATTGTTTTATTTAAATTCAAAACAATGATTCAAACTGTCATTTTCTGGATGGGCTATGTGAGGGTGACTGATGGAACAAATCTTTAGGCCGGTAGATCAATTGAGTGTAACCATTCAATCTGTCTTGGATGCAGGAGTAATGCCATAAGTTTATCAGAATGTAAACATGTGTCTCTGATTATAAATGGAAACAAACATCCTGGAGCTATTGATCAAGCATCATAATTTCAATTAAACATTGAGACAATTTTTATAGTTCATGATCTGAGGCGAATGTGCGTCTGAGAAACGTGGGGTTGTAACAGACAAGTAGCATGGATATGTTAACAGAGAATTGAACATGACAAATGCAATTCAGATTGTTATTCCAGGTTTAGAGAGAGGCAGATGAGGCCTGTGCTATTGATGTTATCGATGTTATTGAACTGTGATGAAATGTCATTTACTGGACTTAAATTACAGTGTAATTATGGCATTGTGGAGGAGACAGGAAACAGAGAGAATTGTGAGACATGGCAGTTCAGACTGTACGGAGGGACAATAATATTCCTCAGTCATCAGTATTGGAATGTTATTCTTTATAACTCATATGAAGAACAGATTCAAGGATACATCTAAAGTGAGGAATGAGGAGTAAAATCTGTTTATTGAACACAAAATACGGGGACAAAATTATTTTCTGTCCGTACTAAACTATGGGAAGTACAAAGAAATAAGATACACTCATGATATTGAGCTACATAAATTGAAATGGGTGTTACAAAACCACGGAAGTGGTGTGCAATCTTTATCAATCATTATTTGGCTCACAGCTGAGATGCTGATTTCCCCTCTGTCAGTGATCCACCTCATTGAGATTCTCTAACGCAGTATCTCAGTATCGAGCACGATTCACAGTTCCTGCTGTTGTTCACTCAGTCTATTTAAATTAAATCACCTTCTCACTGTAGAGAAAAAAAAAATCACTTGGCCTTTTGGACTCTGTTTAACTGTCAGCAACTCAGCTCTGTGATATTATTGGCGATAAATGCTCTGGGACCACAGCCAGTATCCGCACAGTGCTCAAATGGTATGACAATCGATAAAGGCCTTGCAGTCCGTGAGAATTTCACAATAAAACTTCAATTTTCTGTCTGTTCCTGTCTATCTCCCCTCATGCTGTCTTCTGATCTATCCAACTCACCCTCGTTTAACATCCCTGTTTCCAAATTGTGCAGTTGTACAGCTTGATGTTGTGGCCATTTTGGAGAAATGGATGGAGCAGGGAAAGGACTGATCGTTGTAGGGTCCGGGGTTTAGATGCTTCAATAAGAAAAAGGAAGGTACTAAAAGTGGGGCGGGGTGGGGGTTGGGGTGGGGGAGGGTGAGGTGTCATTGAAAATCAAAGACAGCATTACATTGGTAGAAAGGATGTTTGATAAGGACTCCTCTAGTGAGGTCGTATGGGAAGAGGTTAGAAACAAAAACGGAGAGGTCACCCTGTTGAAAGTTCTCTATTGCCCTCTGAAAAGTTCCAGAGATGTCGAGGAAAGGATTACAAAGATTATACTGGATAGGAGCGAAAATAACAGAGTAGTTGTTATGGAAGAATTTAACTTTCCAAATATTGACTCGAAATGCTGCAGTTCACTTACTTTATATGGGTCAGTTTTTGTCCAATGTGTGCAGAATGGTTTCCTGACACAGTACGTCGATAAGCAAACAACGGCTGAGGACAAATTGGATTTGGTACTGAGTAATGAACCAGACCAGGTGTTAGATTTGGAGGTAGGTGAACACTTTGCTGATAGTGACCACAATTCAGTTATGTTTACCTTAGCGATGGAAAGGGACAGGTGTATACCGCAGGGCAAGAGTTATAGCTGGGGGAAAGGCAATTATGATGCGATTAGGAAAGGTTTTAGGATGCATAGGATGGGGAAGGAAATTGCAGAGGATGGGT
This sequence comes from Chiloscyllium punctatum, assembly GCF_047496795.1. NCBI lineage: Eukaryota > Metazoa > Chordata > Chondrichthyes > Orectolobiformes > Hemiscylliidae > Chiloscyllium > Chiloscyllium punctatum. The sequence continues at coordinate 646,700 of NW_027309826.1, forward strand.
ACAATTGAAGTGTGGAGCTTTTTCAAACAACAGCTACTGTGTGTCCTTGATAAGTTTATACTTGTCAGGAAAGGAGGAAGTGGTAGAGTGAGGCTGCTGTGGTTTCCTGAAGCAGTTGAATCGCTTGTCAAGAGGAAGAGGGAGGCTTATGTAAAAATGAAACGTGAAGGCTCAGTTCGGATACTTGACAGTTACAAGTCAGCCTGGAAGGACTTAAAAAAAGAGCTAAGAATAGCCAGGAGAGTGCATGAGAAGTCTTTGGCAAGTTGGGTCCTGGAAAACACTCAAGCTTTCTATCAGTACGTCATGAATAATAGAATGAACAAATGAAGATTAATGGCAATCAAGGACAGTAGTGTTAAGTTGTGTGTGGAGTCTGAGGAGATAGGACAGGCTGTAAATTAATATTTGAATCAGTATTCACAATGAAAAAAGAAAATGCTGTCGAGGCCAATACTGAGATACAGGCTATTAGACTAGATGGGATTGATGTTCGTAACGTGGAGATGTTAGCTGTTCTGGAGAGTGTGAAAATCGATAAGTCCCCTGGGCCAGATGGGATTTATCCTAGGATTCTCTGAGAAGCTAGGGAGGAGTTTACACAACCATCTGTTCGGATTTTTATATCGCCATTGTCTACAGGAATAGTGCCAGGAGACTGGAGGACAGCAAATGTGGCCCTTTGTTCAAGAAATGGAGAAGAGACAACCCTGGTAATTCTCTACCTGTCTTACTTTGGTTGTGGGTAAAGTGTTGGAAAGGATTATAAGAGATAGGATTTACTATCATCTAGAAAGGAATCATTTGATTCGGAATAGTCAACAAGGTTTTGTGAAAGGTATGTCATGCCTCACAAATCTTACCGAGTTCATTGAGAAGGTGACCAAACAGGTGGATGAGGGTAAAGTGAGGTATATGGATTTCAGTGAAGCGTTTGATAAGGTCCCCCATGGTAGGATATTGAAGAAAATATGGAGAGTGTGGTGTTGGAAAAGCCGAACAGATGAGGCAGCGACCAAGATGCATGCAAGTTGATGTTTCTGTTGTTAGCCCTTCATCAGGAATCAGTTTTCTGGTCTGCAGCATCTGCAGTCTTCATTTTCTCCTCGATCCCCTGATGTTGCCTGACCTGTTGTGCGTTTCCAGTGCCAAACTCTCGACTCTGATCTCAAACATCTGCAGTCCTTACTTTCTCCCAGAAAATATGGAGACGTGGAATTGTGGGTGATTTTGCATTTAGATCACAAATCGCCGAGCTGAAAGCAGACAGAAGGTGATGGTTGATGTGGAATGTTCATCCTGGAGTTTCGTTACTAGTGGTAAGCTGCAAGGATCTGCTTTAGAGTCACTGTTGTTTGTCCTTTTGAAAATGACCTTAATGAGTGTATAGAAGGATGAGTTAGTAAATTTACGGTTGACAGTAAGGTCGGTGGATCTGTCGGCAGTGCTGAAGGATGTTGTAGGTACTGATCTGTAATGTTCTATGTGCATGGACCTACAATGGGCTAAATAGCTTCCTTCTCTGATGGAACGATTCTGAGGTACTCCGACCACAGTAAAAGCTTTAGGTGCCTGGAGAGACAAGCTGGTCCAGTAAAGGACACACACTGCACAATCATCCATCATCTCTTCCTGTTCTCTGACATACAGCGGCCTCAAAATATCAGTCCAACCAAAATAGATTGATTCAAATTCAAACAGTCAGGAGGACGTTCACCCGAGGGGATTACCGTCAGAGGATTCAATGAATAATAAGATTTCAGAATAACACAAAAACTAAAACAATATCACAGCAGCATAATAATTGGCAGCAGAGTAAAACTTACAGTTCCAAATATTTCCAAGTTCAGCATTGTGTTCAGTTTTGGTCACCTTGCTGTCGGAAGGATGGTATTAAACTGAAACTTTACAAGGATGTTGCCAGGACTCAAGGGTCTGAGTCATAGGGAGAGGTTGGATAAGCTGGGACATTTCTCTTTAGAGCGCAGGAGACTGAGGGGAGTGAAGTGCTTCGAGAAGCTCGTCATGGCCCACATCAGTTCCAGTCTCCCAGCCTGCCTCGATCCCCTACAATTTTCCTACCCGTGGAATGGGTCCATAGCGGGTGCCATATCCCTGGAGCATCTGGGCAACAAGGACACCCACGTCATATTCCTGGTCATTGACTATAGGTTCACCTTCAACACGATTATTCCCTTCAGAATAATCACAAAACTCCCTGACCTTAGTCTCGGCTCCGCCCTCTGAAGTTGGATCCCCAACTTTCTGACCGACAGTATACAATCAGTGAAAATAGGTAAGTGTGTCTCTTCCATGATAACATTCAACACTGAAATCCCAAAGGGTGTGTCCTCCGCCCCATACTATACTCCTGTACACCCACAACTGTATTTCCAAATTTTGAACGAATGCCAGCTACATGTTCACTGAAGACACCATCATAGTAGGACAGGTATGTGATGATGGCAAGTCAAAATACAGAACGGAAATAGAGGACTTGGTGATGTGTTGCACTGAGACCATCCTCTAATTCAACGTCGGCAGAACTAACCAACTGATCAATGACTTCAGAAAGAAATGAGGAGAACATGCCCCCATCTGCATCAATGGAACTGAAGTTGAAAGAGTGGAAAGCATTAAGTTGTTTGGAGTGATGATAACCGACCTCCCATGTAGATGTGACAGCCGAGATGGCACAACAACGCCTCTTCTTTCTCTGGCTGCTCAGGACATTTGACATGTCCACAAGGACCCTCACCAATTTCTACAAATGCACTACTGACAGCAAACTCTCTGTGTGCATAATGACCTGATGTGGCCACAGCCCTGCCCAGGACAGTAAGTGAAATGACAGAATGTTGTGTGCACAGCCCATGCCATCACGGAAACCAATGTCCTATCCATTGTCTCCATTTACACAGCTCACTGCCGTGGAAAGGCTGATAACATTATCAAAGACCTATCGTACCCTGGATCTCCGACAATCTCTTCCATCATGCAGACAATACAGAATCTTGAACACACAAACCAGCGGCTCATGAACAGCATCTTCCCAGCCCATTATTAAGCTAAGGAATGGACTCTCTAACTTCAAATAATGCTGATCTTGCTCACATTGATGTTGCCTATTGCATGCCCTTTCTGGTGTAGCCTTTATGCCTCAGTATTGAATCCTTCAACCTGTGAAAAAGCTTGTCTCTATTCACCCTGGCTACACCCTTCATGATTTTGTAAACCTCAATCAGGTCCCCCCTCAAGCTCCTTTTATCTAGTGAAAATAAACCTAACCTACTCAGCCTCTCTTCATAGCTAGTATTTCATTCTGATTAGCAGACAGATTAGTAAGTTTCAGTCACATAAGATACAGAATAAGCTAGTCACAAATGGCTTGAATGAAGAGGGATATTTTTCAGACTGGAGGTTTGTGAGCAGCAGTGTGCTGCAAGAATTACTACTGAGTTCACTGCATTTCATGATTTATGTCAAGGATTTAGATGTGAATATCGGGGCAATAGTTAGTAAGTATACAGATGACATCAAAAAGGTGGTGTAGTAGATTATCTCAGAGTACAACAAGACCGCAATTAGATGAGACAAAGAGGCAAGGAGTAACAGATGAAGTTTAATTTAGATAAATATGAAGCCTTGCATTTTGGGAAGGCAAATCAGGGCAGACATTATATACTTCATGGTCAGGTCCTGGGGCATGTTGTGAAACAACGGGGCATAGGGCTGCAGGTGCATTGTTCCTTGAAAGTGGAGTCGCAGGTAGACAGTGTGGTGCAGAACACATTTGGCACATTTGCGTTAATCAGTCAGAGCATTGAGTACAGGAGTTGTGGTGATATGTTGTATCTGTACAGGATGTTGGTGAGGCCACTTTAAGAATACTGCGTACAATTCGGTTATCTGCAGAAATGACTGACACGGATGTCCCAGGACTGGAGTTTTGAGCTTTAGGGAGAGGCTGTTTAGGTTGAGGTGTTTCCCCCTGCAGTGTCAGAGGCTGAAAGGTGACATTATAGAGGTTTACAAAACTATCAGGGGCATGTATATTCTGAACAGCCCGTTCTGCTCTCCAGGATTGGGGTGTCCAGAACAAGAGAGCATAGTTTGAAGGCGAGGGGGATTGATTTAGAATGGACTTGAAGATATATGTTTCACACAGAGAGTGGTGTGTACAGAAAGTGCTGTCAGAGGAAGTGGTGAAGGCGGTTACAACCGCACATTTAAAAAGTATCTGAAAGAAGTGGGATATTGTTCAAATACTGGCAAATGGGACTAGATCAGATTTGATATCTGATCGGAGTGAAAAGATCGGACTAACGGGTCTGTTTCCGTTCTGCATGACTCTCTGATTCTATAAGAGGGATGACGAATAATTCTGAAAGGCCCTTTCATGTGGGAATTCTCTTCAGTGGAAGTTTATCGTGCCTCTATGTTCACATTGATTGAAAGCTGCATTAGTTAAATACTTGACAGAGAAGTGAGTCATGCACAATGGGACGCAGACAGGAAAGTGGGGCTGAGACCCCCAACCTGATCAGCCACAATCTTAGTGCCAGGTGGAGAAGGCTCAAAGTATCTAATGACCCACTCCTGCTCCTCACTCCCATGTTCCTGTGTTCCATTTAGCCCCTCAAACCCGCTAGACAGGAGCAGTTGGATGCTACTTACTGCTATAAACTGGTGCACAGAAACAGAGGAGACCATTCAGCCCTTCAAAAATGTCCCACACGCTTTGAGGTGATTTGAGAAATGTAATTGGAAAACCCAGGCACGGGTATGAAAGAGGCCCCTCATCTCACTTTACAGAGCTTCCCCTATCTGCAACTTGTGCTCCATTTGTTGGTCATGTTTAGACCCAGGTTCACTGAGAATATAATCCCCATACCTCACCCAGAGATGGCTCACAGAATCCTCTGGTCTCCCTGACTGCAATATGCAACAACAGAGCATTCATGAAAATAACACCCACTAACACTCCAATAACAGAATGTGAGAACATCAGAACCAGGGACAGGTCGTTCACTCCCCAAGCCTGCCTTGCCCTTCACTAAGATCATGACTGATCTGCTCTTGGTCTGAAATCCTCTTTCATACCCAATTCCTCATAGCCCTCACCACTCTGACAGGGCAATATCCATCTACATCCTCTTCAAATACTTTCAGTCATCTCACTCCCCAACACTTTTGAGAAGAGAAATCCTGACATTCAATCCCACCTGTTTGAAGACAACACTTGCTGCTCCTATATCATGGTTTATTGATATGAACAAAAGAGGTTGATTCAGGTAATAATGACTGGCCCCGATATCAAGGCTGTGGTTGACTTCTGTTGACATTAAGGAGCTTAACAAAACTGAACTTACTGGGAATCAGAGTAAACTCTCCAGTGTTTAGAGCCAAACGTGGCACAAAGGAAGATGTTCACCATCTCAGTCCTGGGTCAACTCAGTGGGAGATCTTTAGGGTAGCTTCCCCTTCACAAACAGCTTCAGCTGCTTCATCAATGTCTCCCCTCACCCACTTTTCCCACCATAAGATCAGAAGTGGGGATGGTCACTGAAGATTCCACAATGTTCAGAACATTTTACCCCCGTCAGTTCCTGTGTCCATGTGCAGCAAGACCCAGACACCACTCAGGCTTGTGCTGTTAAAGTGTCAGTAACATTCATGTCACAACACTGCCTGACACTGCACATTGCCACAGTAAAACAAGAGTTCATTCAGCACCTCACGCTGGTTTCACAGGAATATGAGGAAGCCATTCAGCCCATTGACACTATTGGAGATGAACAGGGACAGCCCATTCAGTGCCTCCGGCCTATTACACAGGAAGAGAGGGAGTCTAGTGTGATGGACCACACCAGAGCCCCTCGAAAATATTTGAAGGCAAAAGTCTAGACTCTAATGTTTTCTTATTTTAAAGGGAATGTAAAATGTCTGTACCAGATGCAATGTGACAGCATCAAGAGAAATTTCAGAGAGAGTAGCAGCCAGGAAACATTCCCTGAAGCTTCCAACTCTGTTGAGAACCCAATAGTTTCTGATGTTACTGAGAAACCAAAACCCAGAGATCCTAATCTGTGAGAGCTGGTCACACCCATTCAGGCTGCACTAAAATAAACCTAAGGTCTCCCTAGCTGTTTACTCAAGTGGTCTTAACTAACCAGCTTGGTAACGATCGTTCAATCTCTCTATTAAAAGAAGTCAGGACAAAATAACCTCAAAAAGTTACAGCATCATCACACTTGTCAGTACATTGAGCTGTCAAACAGGAACCAGGGGTAACCCAGTCAGGCCCTTGGCCCTGTCCAGTCGAACGAGGAAGAAGCCAGTCAGTCCCTTTAGTCACTTATACAGGAACAGTAGGAGGCCATTCCCACCTCAATGCACTTACACAGGGGCAGAATGAGATAATTGATGCTGATTCCCGATAAATGTTTTATTCCCGAAACGTCGATTCTCCTGCTTCTCGGATGCTGCCTGACCTGCTGTGCTCTTCCAGGTATCGACGCTCTACTCTGATCTCCAGCATCGGAAGTCTAAAGTGTCTCCAGATTGATGCTCTAACATGATGACCAAGTGGGGCAGAGACTGCACAGACAGACTGTTCCACGTTGTTCCTCTTGGCTCCGTTGCTTATGATACACACGTGGGACTTTAACGTGGTTTTCTAGTGGTGAGCAGGGAAGCCATATGTCTTGTGTGAAGTCTCAAGAAGGCAACTTCCATCTGCGAGAAGAAAGCCTCGTGTTCTCTATGTAGGGCAGAAGCTGGTGGGAATGTCTACCTGTTTCTGATGGAAGGTATTGTGTTTGCTGTTGGGGATTGTGAGCAACCTGACGTTCAGTACAGGGTTCACTCGCCGACTGCACAATAACTTGGGGAGAGTTAGTAAAGGCATATAAACTATCAGGAAGGTCACATTAGACTGATGGATGGACTCTCTAAGTTCAAATAATGCTGATCTTGTTCATGTTGATCTTGTCTAGTGCATGTCCTGTTCAGTGTAACGTGTATGCCTTACTCTGTCCAAGTCTATTTCCACCCTATGATCTGTCTGGCCATGCTTACTATGATCTGCCTCCACTGCTCATAAACAAAGTGTTTCCCTGTACTGAGGTACACGTGGCAATAAATCACAGCAATCAATCCTTGGTAAAGTATGGAATTTCTCACCCTATCAAAGTGTCTTTTGGAAATAAGTGATCGCTGCCACTCCTCGTGTTTCAGCGTCACCATTTCTTCATCTCTCACAGCTCTACAGATTAAACACTCAGCTTGTTCACTCTATCCTCATGTTACCATCACCCGTGTCTGTGGTAAGGAGATCATTCCTTACAAAGGACATCAAATCTGTAGAGGGTGCCCCAAATGCTCTCTCAGCAAGCCTCTACAACAGCAGGAAGATGGCTTTACTTATATACTCGGATCATCTTACAATGAAGGACAGCATACCATTGACTGCACCCATTACTTACACAGGGTTTGATTCGAAGCAGTCTGCATAGACTTATGAGTGGGAGATCATGCTTCTCAAATTTGTTAGAGTTCTTTGATGAAGTGACCAGGAAGGTTGATGAGGACAGAGTGGTAGACATAGACTCTATGGATTTCAGTAAGGCCTTTGATAAGGTCCCACACGGCAGGTTGCTCGGGAAGGGGCCATCACGTTGAATTCTGGGGGAACTGGCAAATTGGATACACAGTTGGTTTGATGGGAGGAAGCAGAGGGTTTACTGGAAGGATGCTTGTCAGACTGGAGGATGGGTCCATTGCTGTTTGTTATCTATGAATTGGTTGAGAATGTACAAGGTATGATTAGTAAGTTTGCAGATGACACTAAAGTAAAGGGGAGCACGGTCAGTGAGGAAGTTTATCAGAAATTGCAGCAGGACCTTAATCAGGTGGGGAAGTGGGCCGAGAAATGGCAAATGGAATTTAATATCGATGCGTGATGTCTTACATTTTGGGAACTCAAATCAAGGTAGGAGTCTCATGGTGAATGGGAGGATCTTCAAGGGTGTAGTGGGCAGAGAGACCTTGGGGTTCAGGTGCACGGTACTCTGAGAGTGGAGTCACGGGTAGACAGGGCAGTGAAGAAGTCTTTTGGCACATTGGCCTTCATCAGGTAGGACATTGAGTATAGAAGTTGGGAATTTATTTGCAGTTACACAGGACTTTGGTAAGTCCGCACTTGGAGTATTGTGTTCAGTTTTGTCACGTTGTTAAAGGGAGGATGGTATTAAATTACAAAGAATGCAGACGAAATTTACAAAGACGTTGCCAGGACCCAATGGTCTGAGTTATAGGGAGAGGTTGGACAAGCTAGGACCTTTTCTTTAGCATGTAGGAAACTGAGGGAGTCCTTATAGAGCTGAATCAGATCATGATGGTGGGGTTAATGCTCTCAGTCTTTTTCCAAGGTTTAGAGAATCGAGGATGAGAGAGGATCAGTTTAAGGTTAAAGGGGAAGGAATAAAAGGGAACCTGAGCGGCCACTTCTTTACACAGAGGCTGATATTTGGATGAGCTGCCCGCAGGTGTGATTGAGGGGATTACATTAACAACATTTCAAAAGCATTTGGATAAATACGTTGATAGGAAAGGACTGGAAGCATATGGGCCAACTGCAGGGAATTGGGGTTAGCATGGATGGACATTTACAAGGTAGAGTCGAAACCCCTCTGTTAATTTAAACCAAACACCCAGAAAAGCTCGCCTCACCTTGTAATCTGTTAAAATATGAGCGACACAGATCTGCGCCATTCAACTATATAAACAAAAATTAACAAGTTAGTTTCTTAACTTTAATAGTGAACACTAAACAACAACTATTCACAAATACAAGCCCCTCTTTTCTTAGTTACTTACTATCTGACTCCAATTCTGTAAAAATATTCTGTTTCAACAACCCACATATTAAACATTACAATCTCAAGACCACACAGTCTCCATCTTCCCCGCTGTGTTCACTCTTCCAGCTGCTGATCTCCCTGGGTCATGTTTTTATTGCAAGTATGTTTACATGAACATGTATCTTTGATAGAGAGTGTGAGAAATGGTCAGTTAGCACTCCTGCTCTACAGCAGTTACTCTGCTGTTGGATGGCAGCGGCTCTCCCTCTAGTGTTCAAATGCTGGGTTTATCTACTCCCCATAATAAAACAATTCTCAGAATTTGATTGTTTTCCAGGTGTCCAAACAATAATATTCAAGTTCCGTTGGCTTCTGGTATCCTGACCATTACTTAAACTCTTTGGTTGTATTTGAATTGTTGTCACAACAGCAACCAAAACTCAGGTCTCCATTTCCCAGCTAATTGTGACATATGGAACACCCTGACATTTAGCTGACATCTGTGCTGTACTTTCTATTCAACAAAACCCGTTCTGTCTTAAAGTGACTTGACATACTTTCGGCTTCATAAGACCTCCCTCCTTCAGAAAAAAAAAAGAACCATCAGAATGAAAAGATGGCTTCGTTTCTTTTCCTCTAATTCTTAATCCCATTATTATGAAATACAAAAGTATTAATCTCAGTTATGTCATTCATATTAATTTTGTACACCTATTTAAACTGGAATAAGTCAAATCTTATCAAAAAATTTTCCTTTAAATCTGCGAAAACACATCTGCTATCACATTTTAGGACCCATAGCATGTACATTTTGTAAGTTTAAAGTCAGTGTGATAAGACTCCAATGAAATACTCTCATATTCTGGTCTTTAAATATTCCAAAAAACGTGAGAGGTTAGTCGTTGTCCACAACCATCACCGACAATTTATTTGTCAGATAAACATTAACATATTGTCAGGTTAGTGCAAAACTTAATCATTCTTTTTCAATAATGGAGAATGTTGTATTTTTCTTCCTGGTGCATATTGCGTTTTTTCGACAAGTACCGAATTAGCCATTCAAATCCATCATAACCTTTTTGTATCAATACATCTCCAACCCCTATATCCCTAGAAGGAAATAGAATTTTCAAAGGTTTTCAAAATATTCGGTATAGCTAAAACTGGTGCAGTGATTAATCCTGCTTTAAAATTCTCAAATGCCTCCTTGCATTGTTCTATCCACCACAATTCTGTTTCCTTCTTTAATAAGTCCGTCAATGGTGCCAATATGCTGTTGACGTTTGGGACAAACTTCCGATAGAATCCAATCAGTTCCAAAAATTGAAGCACCTCTTTCTTCGAGGATGGTTGTGGAAATCCCTCAAAGCCCTTCGACTTTGTGTTCGATGGGGTCAACCTCCCATGTCCAATGTAATGTCCCAAGAACGTCACCTCTGCCTTCGCGAATTCTGTTTTCTTTAAGTTTATTACCAAGTTTGCTTCTTGTAATCGTTCAACATGCTCTGCCAACTGTAACATGTGATATTTCAATCACTTGCTAAAGGTCACTACATCATACAGATAAGCTGCACAATTTGTTCATCTGACCATAACTCTGTTCTTGAGTCACGAAACCTGGCTTTGAAGGGAATTCCTATCACTGGTCGCAATACTAATATGTCATCCCCACAGGAAATCGTCAACATTTCAGAGTTTTTATCTGCCACGTGCTTCATTCTATGCTGTGCCCTTCAGGTGCTGTTTAGCTAACTCACCTACTCCATATAATCTCTCCCTCACCTCACATACATAATCCGAGTGTGAGATCTCTGACTTCGGTCCTGTCAATTTATATTCAATTAATTCCAAAGGACCTCTCACTTCAAATATTAACTCAATGGAAGTAAACTGAGTAGATATATTTGGGGCAAATAATTTTTGTCTAATGGCAAACAATTTAATGAGACACCTTCATTCCAATCATTCCGGTAATCCTGACAGTATGCTGTTAATATGGTCTTCAGCGTCTGATGCTAACTTTCCAAGGCTCCCTGGGATTCAGGATGGGACGCCCTTGATTTAATCTGCTGTATGCCGAAGCTATCCATGACTTCCTTAAACAGCTGAGCGGTAAAATGAGACCTTGGTCTGACTGAATCTCTTTGCGGATCCCACAGTGAGTAAAGAAAGCTACCAACTCCTCCACCTCCCTTTTTATCTTCATACTCAATAATAGAATTGCCTCTGGAAATCTGGTAGACACATCCATTATGGCTGGCATTTCCACTTTTATTTTAGATAGGGGAGCTACACAACTCATCATAACCTACGTGAAATGTTCTTCGAATGCAGGAATTGGTAACAAAGGTGCTGGCTTTATTACTGCCTGTGACGCACCTACCATTTAGAATGTTTGACATGTACATCAAAAAATAACCACGTCCTTGTGCATTCCAGGCCACTAGAAATGCCTCTGTACCTTAACCTGATTCTTCAGTACACCTAGGTGAGCCCCTGCAGTTAGTTTATGTGCTACCCGTAACACTGTACGCTACCTCTAACACAATCTGGTGCACCTCGGCCCATTTCCCTTCTGCACTAACCTATCGGGGTCGCCATTTTAATTTTAGCATTCTATCTTTAAGTTAATAACGTTCGACAATATATTCTGATTCCTTTTCTATGTGTGTGCATGTGTATGTGTGTGTGAATGTGTGAGTATATATCTGTTGTAAGTCCATTAGCCTTTCTGGACTAAACACCCCTGCCTGATCCTCTGCCTGTTCAGGTTTTTCCTGCACCGTGACATCAAACAGGGGGTCAGTTCACTGAGCATCAAACCATTTGGCTTTTTATTACCGTTTTCCTTCCTGCTCTAACTTATGACAGTGGAATCTTGTTACTATACAGTCTGGAAAAATCCTGGGTATTTTTCTTTTAACTCCCCAATTCCCTAGTTTTCCTTTTGCCTTCTCCAACACAAGGGGTGCCACTCCCACCTTGGATCCTGTTAAATCGTTCACAAGAATAAACTGTATTCCTGGAACTGACACTCTGTTACTCACTGTCACTGTTACTTCCCCAACCTTGAATTGGCATTCCATCCTGATGTTACACTAGGGAATACTTAATTTCTAACCCCATTCCACAAATTGTCACGATCTTGATTAATATGTCAGAAAGAGTGAAAATACTTTCATCTCTCACTATTAGAGGCTGAGAGAAAGTGAGGGCTGCAGATGCAGGAGATGAGAGTTGAAAAGTGTGGGGCTGCAACAGCATAGCCAACCAAGCAGCATCTGAGGGGCAGAAGAGTTGACGTTTCAGGCATAAATCCTTCATCAGGAAAGTAGGGGGTGGGGCAAGGGAGGGGGAAGGGGGCCGAGAAATAAATAGGAGTGTGGGGGTTGAGCTGGTTGTAAGATAGATTGGAAGGCGATAGGTAGACGCAGGTGGGGTGTGATGGTGATAGGTCGGAGAGGAGGGTGTTGTGGATAGGTGGAATGACAACTAGAACCCTCAAACTAGAACCATCATCAACGTTGACTTCACCAAATTCCAAATCTCCTCTCCACCAACCTCTCGCAGATCCAACCGTTCAACCTAGCACTGCCCTCGTGAACCGCCCTGACTGGCCATCTTCCTTCCCACCTACCGACTCCACCCTCCTCTCTGACATATCATTATTACTTCCACCGACATCTTCTTATTGCCTTCCCAGTGACCCTCCAACCAGCTCAGCTACTACCCTCATATTTATCTTTCAGCCCCATTGTCCCCCCACCATGTTCCTGACGATGGGTTACTGCCTGATATTCGATTGTCCTGCTGTTTGGATGCTGCCTGATCTGTTGTGCTTTTCTGGCGCCTCACTTATCAACTATTAGAGACTGAGCAGATCCCGTATCTCACAAAATTATAACTTCTTGTCCTTCTCCCCCTGCTCTTTCTGAGTAAACTTTATCTACAGCGGCGAATTCTTTCAGAGATCAGGTACTGACTCCATACCCAGCCCCTGCCTCGGCTGAGCACTCTCCTGCAGCTCCTCGGCTCCACTTGGGGTCCCCTTTACCAGTTTCACTAATGCCACTGGGCTTAGCCTCTTCTGCGACATCTCTCCCAAAGTTCCTTCCTTCAATCACCATCACAGAGTGTCCCAGCTTACTTCAATGAAAACACCTTTTCCTAGTGCTCTTCTTAAACCATCGGCACTGTCATTTTATGTGTTCCACTCCCTTATACTAAGAACTCCTGAGGCCTTTCACCTCCTTTCAACCACTTTGGGCTTCTTTTTTCACTTGTGGTAAACTATTGTGCGCTACTGTTTGCTTTGTAATGTGTGAACTTCCCTTCTCCCAATTTCTATCCCTCATAGCATGTAAATTCTCCCGGAAGCTAAATTTCATCTCATGCACCAATGCATATTTACCTGCCATTTCTGCCACGCTTCTCGCTTCTTGAACTTTCTGTTCTTGCGCATGAAGTCTTACCATCTCTGGAAGTGAGTCTTTAAACTTCTCAAACAGATTAATATCCCTTCGAGCCTCACAGGTCTTATCTATTTTTAAGTCCAGCACCCAACTATCAAAATGACTGTAGTTAATTCTTTCAAACTTAACATAAGTCTGACCTGGTTCCGTCTCTATTTTTATGAATCTCTGTCTATATGCTTCTGATACCAATTCATAGCCAATCAAAATAGCCAATTTGACATCTGCATAATCTCTTGACCCCTCATCTGACAGCGCTGCACATACCTCACCAGCTGTGCCCACCAGCTTAGTCTGAACGATCATTACCCACAAGTTCACTGGACACGTCATCTGCCGAGTCATTTTTTTCAAATGAAATAAAAAAGGTTTTGACATTTTTCTCATCGAAATATGGCAAGGCACTAACATAGTTGTATACATCCCGACGTTCTCCCTTCATCTCAATCCTGTTAATTTAACTTTCTTGTCTAATTCCCAACTTCTGAATCTCAAATTCTCTCTCTCTTTCTTTTTCCTCTCCTTCTCTTTTTTCTCTCTCTGTTTCCGTCTCTTTCTTTATCTTCTAACTTCAGTTGCCATATCTGCAATTTAAGTTTTTCCTAACTCGACTGCCGTTGTCTGTTTCTTTGATACATCAAAGTGCTTGACCAACTCCATTATAATTTCTGGTTTCCTTTTGTCCCTGGTTAAACCCAATTCCAACCTATTTGCTAATTCTAAAAAATGTCCTGCTTCTGTCTTTCTAAACTTTCTTGACAAATTTGGGAACCTCTTTAGTAATGTTAAAAGCCATTTCCCTCACTTTTAATTTAAACAACCACAAGTAAACAAAATTAAACAGATTTTCCGACTGGTTTTATTTGAAGATCTAGGTCACTAATTGCAACGTGTTGGAATTTACTGGGACATTTTGTACCCGAAGTCTGTTCAAATCTGTCCAAGTCCCTTACAGCAGGGCCCCAAACTGTAAAGACATCTATTTCGAGCCCTTCTGTTAATTAAAACCACAAACCCAAAAAAGCTCACCTCACCTCGTAATCTGTTAATACATGAGTGACAAAGAACTCCCAAATTCCACTAATAAAAGAAAAATAACAGTTTTTATATATGCAAGTTAGCTCGCTGTGCTTGAAGGTTTGTTTTCTGATGATTCGATACTATGACTAGTTAACATCATCAGTGAGAGTCTCTGAGTCTCTGCTGAAGTGCTGGTGGTATGTCGCGCCTCTCTATTTATAGGTCTTTGGTTTTTAAGATGGGTGATGTCATTTCCAGTTCGTTTGTTTACAAGAGAAGGTAGACAGGATCTAAGTTGATGCGTTTATTGATGGACTTCTGTTCAGACTGTCATTCCTCTAAGAACATCCTTGCGTGTCTTAGTATGTGTGTGTGCATTGTCCCAATCAAAGTGGTGCCCTTCTTTGTCTCTATGTATGGAACATAGTGATAATGGGTCATGTCTTTTGGTGGCCAGTTGGTGTTCGTGTATCCTGGTAACATGACAACAGGACCATTTCAACGCCGGAAAATGATTTTATATACACTGTTTAATGAATGTGTGTGCGCAGATATGTAACATTTTTCACATGTGCACAACACAGTCTAAATGAACAACGGAGACGCACGAAAAGTAATGCAAATGATGTATAAAATTTATAAAACATTATTGGATCCTCATCTAAAGTGATATGTTTCCCCTTCTCTCAACGTTCCCTTCTTTTCTAGAATTCTCGACTCCAATCTCTCCTTCTTATCAGGATGTGTGTTATAAATTCTTGCTTCTGGTGTCCCAACTTATTTCAGTTAATCCCCTTTCTATCAGAATTCAATATATTGGCCTGTTGGGTTCTTTTCAAAGCTAGTGTCTGTCATATTATTGGAGATAAAAAGTCTGACATCAGAGCCAGCATTTGAACACATTACTCTGTTGTCCATGCACTATACTAAGGACCACAGCACGCAGGAATTACCAAAACATTGAGGGATGTACATCTAATTCTTTCAATGATCTAGTTTTCCCATTTTTCACAGTTCCTCATCTATGTTGTCGCTCTCTTTCTCTCTTTATATCTAGTTAAGAAATTTACCAATTATTCTTTGCGTCCCTTCTCTCAAAGCTCCTTCTTTCGGTTTATGTCTATTGCTCTCTTCTAGATGTAATGTGATTATAATTGAGCAATGTAACTGCAAAGACATTCAGGAGGAGCTGGCCAGAGTTAATTGGAAAGGGAGCTGAGCAGGGCAGACCATGGAGCAGCAAAAGCAGGAATTTCTGTGGGTATTTCGGCGGATATCAGAAATTCTCCCAAAGGAGATAAAACATACTCATGGCAGGACAAGGCAGCCATGAGTGATAAGGCATCAAACCAAAAGAGGAAACATACAATATGGTCAAGATGATTGGGAATCCAGAGAATTCATTGGCTCAGAAACTACATAAAGCTGGCATCACTGACACTGCAGAGCTCTTAATCATGGTCAGGGAGAGAAACAGAGGGAAACACATTCACTTTAAACACAGAAAATGGAATTACTCAAGGAAAAAAATTGAGGTGAATTAAACAATTGAACTAAAATCAGTTACTTTGTTTTGCAGAATGTGTCAGATTAGAAGCCTGATCCGGGGAGAGACCCTCAGGAGAATGAAAGTATGAAAATGGAAGTGTTACCACACCAGAAACCAGAGTAGGTCACTGAGTACATGACTGATGGGTGAATGGGTCTCGATGTGAACTAAGGGACAGACAGCAGAATTGCATTGCAGATATTGCAGCTCAAAACTGCGTATTTATGTAGTGCTGTAGACTACAGCAGCAGGAGAAGCAAAACAGCATTCGACCACAACCTGTAACTTTTACCCTCGAATAATTTCCTCAGTCTGCCATTACCATCAATACGGTCTATGTTTCAGTCATGACTGTGAGTGAACATGACTGGGTCAGAACCACGTGAACCTAAACCTGATGCTAACCCATTAATGCTGCCACACTTGACCAACAGATCTGATCGAAGCTCCGCAATCCTGTCACATTCTGTCATAAATGGTGACGGATGATTAAACAAATGACAGAGGAAAGGGCTCCACAAATATCCCCATCCTAAATAATTGAACAGTCCTGTACATCAGTGTAAAAGATAAGGATGTGGTATCTGCACCGCCCTCAGCCAGAAGTGTGGAGTTGATGATCCACCTCACCCTCGCCATGATAGTCACAGAATCACAGATGCCCGTCTTCAACCAATTCAATTTGATGTTCGTGACATGAAGAAACAGCTGAACACAGTACGTACGAAAAAGGCAATGGTCCCTGACACCATTCCTTCAATAGGACTGAAGACCTATGCTGCGTAACAAGCCGTGTCCCTGGGGAAACTGTTTCATTCCAGCTCCAACTCTGACATCTCCCTGGTAATGTGGAAAATTACTCAACTATGTCCAGTTCCTAAAATGATTATAATTACAATCTGACCAGTTACCTCCCCCTCAGACCCACCTCGACAGTCAAATTGGTGGGAGTTCTTTTTGACAGAGTTATCAAGCAGCACAGAAATAACCTGCTCAGTATGATTTCAGATAAGTCCCCATGTAGAGATGGTGCTGCTGTGGAAAGGTCACTGGATTACTAATCCAGACCAGGCTAATGCTCTGGCAGCTGGTGTAAGTTAAACACAATTGACAAAATATTAAGATGCAAAATCTGGTGTCCTTAAATAGTGACCTTCAAGCCAATGTCGATTGTACACACCAATTTTCTTCACAAATGTCCTTTCAGGAAGTGAATCTCCCGTGCTTTCCTGGTCTGGCCGAAACGTGACTGCAGACACAGAGACATGTGATCAACTTTGCAATGGTCTCTGAATACGCCAAACAAGACATTCTATTGTATCAAACTGTTCAGGGGTCTAAAGGATAAAACCA
The DNA here is from genome assembly GCF_047496795.1 of Chiloscyllium punctatum. Taxonomy (NCBI): domain Eukaryota; kingdom Metazoa; phylum Chordata; class Chondrichthyes; order Orectolobiformes; family Hemiscylliidae; genus Chiloscyllium; species Chiloscyllium punctatum. The sequence continues at coordinate 663,958 of NW_027309826.1, forward strand.
GACAGGACACCCGGCCCCAGCCTCAGTATCGGAAAAAGGGAATGAGAAACACTGTCCTGTTGACCCTGCAGAGACCTCCTTCCTAACATCTGAGAGCTTGTGATTAACCTTGGGAAGCTATAAAATCAGAAGTGTAGTAGTCCATTTGGTCTGCCGATTTTGCTACCCTATTCAATATAATGATACCTTGCCCATTATTTCCATATCGTTCTCTTTCTCTCCCACCATTCCTTTATTGTCTCTAAATCCTTATTTATATTCAGTGTCTTGGCTTCCGGGTTCAAGTGCATTCCCCACGTTCACCAGTCACTGAGTGCAGACATTTATTGTCATCGCATTGCAGAATGGTCTGCCTGTACCTAATATTGTGGACCCTTGTTTTCGACACCACAACCAGGGGAATTATTATCCCTGCTTCCAATCCGTCTCACCCTGTCAGAGCTTTATATATCTCACTGAGATCTCCACCCATTTTCCTAAACCCCATGGAATACAGGTCCAGTCGCCCCAAACTCTGCTCCCACAACAAGCCTGTCATCACAAAGATCGGTCTGGTCATCCTTCACTTCTCTCCCTCAATGTCAGGTTTGTCGTTTATTATGTACTGAGACCAAATCTGCACAGAATACTGCACAGTGTTTGAGATAGGGTCTCACCAACGCCCTCTACAGCTGCAGGAAGACACGCTTACGCCTGGATTCAAATCCCCCTGAAATGTAGGTCAGCTGATCTTCCTAACTGCATTCTGGTCCTGCAATATTGCTTTCAGTGACTGGTCTACAGGGAGATCCAGATCCTTTGCAATGTTACAGCTCCCCACTTGGTAGGTCTTTATACACTGGGCAGCGTGTGAATGCCATTCCCAGTATTGCCTTGTGGGTTCAGACCTCACTGTGCTTCAGGGACCTCGGAGGGCCGCGCAGAAGGAAAAACAAAAAGGCCCATACGTCGCTTTTCAGATCAACATGTTTCAAACAATCCCTTTTCAAACGAAAAGCTGCCAATCTCTTGTTCCCACCAACGGGCACACTGTCACCTCAACCCACCTTGCTCTCCATCTGCCACGTATTTGCCCATTCACTCCACTTGTCTTAGTCACCTTGAAGCTTTTTTACAACCTCCTCACCCACTCACAATCCAACATCCTTTAGTTCTGTCAGCAGGTTGGGATATATTGTATTTGATACCTGCAACCAAATGTTTAATGGGTATTGTGAACAGCTGGGACCTGAGCACCGATCTCTGTGATATCTCAGCAACCTTCCTCTGTTATTTTTTAAAAATAATATTTATGTCGTGAATCTGGGTGTGACTGGCTGGGCCAGCATTTATTGCCTGTCCCTAGTTGCCCTTGAGCTGCCTTGTTGAACCGCTGCAGTCCACTGTGGATTCAGTGACAGTTACACCATTAAATGCCAAGGGGCACAGTTAGATTGTATTTTAGTGGTGATGGTCACGGTCTGGCATTTGTGTGACGTTACTATTACTTGCCACTTGTCAGCCTGGATACTGTCCAGATCTTGTTGCATTTGGACATAGACTGCTTCAGTATCTGAAGAGCCACAAATGTTGCTGAACATTGTGCAATCATTGGCAACCAACCCCACTTATGACCTTAGAATAAAGGCAAGGTCATTGATCAAGCGGCCCTGAAGATGTTTGGGCCGAGGTCACTGCCCGAGGGACTCCTACAGACTTGTCCTGGAGCTGAGTTGACTGGCCTTTATCAACAATGACCATCTTCCTACGTGTCAGGTATGATTCTAACCAGCGGGGAGTTTGCTCCTGATACCCATTGATTCCGGTTTTGTTTACGCCCCTTGATACCACACTTGGGCGAAGGCAGCCCTGTATTAAAGGACTGTCATTCTCACCCTACCTCTGAAATTCAGCTCTTTTGTCCATATTTGGACCAAGGTAATGAGGTCAGGAGCTGAGTGACCCTGGTGGAGCCAAACTGGACGTCATTGACCACGTTATTGCTGAGCAAGTGCTGCTTAAAAGCACTGACACCTTCCACCACTTTACTGATGATCGAGAGTGGACTGATGGAGTGGTATTAGCCGGATTGGATTTGTTCTGCTTTTTATGCATAGGAGATACTTGGGGTAATTTTCGACGTAATTGGGGAAATGTTGTTGTAACGGGATTGGAACAGCTTAGCTAGGGCAGTGACAAGGTCTAGAGAACAATTTTTCAGGACTATTGCCAGAATGTTGTCAGGGTATGTACCCTCTGGGGTATCCAGTGTCTCCAACTGAACCTGGATATTGCGTGGAATGAATCGAATTGGTTGATGATTGGTAACTGAATTGCTGAGGACCACTGGAGGAGGCCGAGATGGATCATCCACTCAGCACTTCTGACTGAAGATTGTTGCAAATGCATGAACGTTATCTTTTCAACTGAAGTGCTGGGATCTTCCATCATTAAGGATGGGGTACTTGTGGAATCTCCTCCTCCGATGACTTGTTTAATTGTCCATAACTATTCTCAACTAGATGTGGAAGGATTGCAGAGCTTAGATCTGATCGTTGCTTGTGGGATCACTTAGCTCTGTCTATCACTTACTGCTGATGCTGTTTGGTGCACAAGTAGTCCTGTTGGTGAATTCATCAGGCAGACACCTCATTTTCAGGTATTCCCAGTGTTGCTCCTCCCCTCCTGCACACACCATTGAATCAAGGTTGATCCTCTGGCTTGATGGCAATTGTTGTTAGGAGGATATGCCAGACCATGAGGTTGTGTGGGAGTAAAATTCTGCTGCTATTGATGACCCACAACACGTTATGGAAACCCAAACTTGAGCTGCTAGATCTGTTCAAAGTCTGTCCTATTTAGCACGGTGATCGTACCACCCAAAATTGTGGAGGTTATTCTCAATGTGCAGGTGTGACTTTGTCTCCACAATGACTATGCAGTGGTCACTATTACCGATACTGTCATGGCCAGATACTTCTGTAACTGGCAGATTAGTAAGGCTGTGATCAAATATGGCTTTTACCTCTTGTTGGTTCCTTCACCACCTGCTGCAGACCGAGTTGAAAAGTTATATCCTTTCGGACCCAACCAGCTCAATCAGTAATGCTGCTGCTGAGCTACTCTTGGTGGTGGACATTGAAATCCTCCACCCAGAGTACATTTTGTGCCTTTTCCACCCTCAGTGCTTCCTCCAAGTGTTGGTCAGCATGGAGGAGTACTGACTCATCAGTTGGGAGAGGCTGGTACATGGTAATCAGCAGGAGGCTTCCTTTCCCATGTGTAAACTAACGCCATGAGACTTCATGGGATACAGAGTCACTGTTGAGGACTCCAAGAGCAACTCCCTTCTAACTGTATCCCACTGTGCCACCACTTCTGCTTTGTCTGTCCTGCTGGTGAAATAGGAGATATCCGGGGAAGGTGATGGGGAGCCTGGGACATAGTCATACTCACAGAATCATTCCTTAAATACAATGTCAGGCTGTTGCTTCACAAGTCTGTTTATTTCTATTCACTGTTTCCTGCCAGCTGTCCCATTCTAGAAACATGGCCATATATTCGCCCCATTCCACTAAGATTTGATTTTGAAAACTGGGCTTGGAGCTTTACCAAAATGTTTCCGAAAATCCACATGTTGTACATCCATTGCTTCTCTTTCATTTGTCTCCCAGTCTGTTTCTCATACATGATTCCCATTTCATAAATCTATGTTAGTGTTGTCTATGACCATTATTTTCAGCCTCAATAATTGCTCCTAAACCATTTACTTACTATGTTCGATGTTCCATGTACTATTTCGTTTTCCATACCGGAATTGGTTTTCCTGATATTGTCAGAAAGTTCTGTGAAGACAGAACTGAATTCGTGGATTCATAGTTTTGCCATTTCTCTGTTTCCCGTTCTCCATTCTCTGGTTTCAAACTAGAAGGAACCCGCACTGTTTTGTCATACTTCTCACATTAACAATATTTGACAAACTGTAACAGTTCACTCTTATAACCTTTGTGAACATTATCTTCAGAAACCTATCAATTCCTTTCTTAAGCTGCTCAGCTCCACATTATACACGCACAGGAGCATAGTGTCTGTACCAACAGAAATACAGCACGATCTATATTAGTCCCACTTTCCAACACCAGGCACATAGCCTGGAATGTTATGACACTTCCAAGTGCTCGACCAAGTACACTTAACGATTGAGAGGTTAGCCATGATAACTCCCCTCTCAGGAAGTTAATTCCAGACCTCAAAACCCTCTGGGTGAATAAAAAGTAATCTTTAAATCCTCTCTGAACGTCAAACTCTTCACTTTAAGGTATGCCCCCTTGTTCTTAACCCTCTGTCTAAAAGGAACAGCTACTGTCTATCCACCCTGTCCATGCCCCTTGTTAACGTATCCTTCTGAATCACATCTCCCTCAACCTCCTCTGCTCCGAAGTAAACAACCCGAGCTTATCCAGCCTCTCTCCATAGCTGATATGCTCCAACCCAGGGAACATCCTGGTGAATCTCCTCTGCAACCCCTCCAGTACAATCACATCCTTCCTGTAATGAGGCTCCCAGAACGACATACAGTACTCCATCATGGACTAAACAAAGCCCTGTAAAGCACTTATAATCTACTCCCTGATTAATAAACGCTCCACCCAAGGTTCAATTCTTAACTAGTCCATTACCCTGTTCAGTCACATTCAGGGATGTGTGGAGAAACACCCTCTGAGCTCCCTAGTGTGCTGCCAATCATTGTGTACACCCCATGTCTGGTGCCTCCTTCCAAAGTACATCACCTCACATTTATCAGGATCACATTCCATCTGCCATTGATCTGCCCATCTGATCATTCCACTTGTAGTTTCATGTAAAACCAGAACTTCCTCCTCACTACCAACCACCCGGCTAATCTTTGTGTCAAACACAAACTTACTTATCACAACTCGAACCCCTCCACCAACCACCCCAACACCCCCCACAGATTCACATCTATACCACTTATGAATGCTACAAACAATAAGGGACACAGCACTGATCCCTGTGGTACACCGGGGGACACTGGTCTCCAGTCACACAAACAGCCTTCTCCCACCATCCTCTGACTCCTGACACTAAGACAATTTTCGTTGTAACTTTTCAAGTTATCCTCGATACTGTGAGATTTTACTTTATTTTTTTCAGTTTCCCCTTTGGAACTTTGTCAAAGGCATTGCATCAAAACTAAATAAGCGACCTCCTCAAACTAATTCAATCAAATTCATTAGGTGTGACTTCACTCTGATGAAGTCATGATGATTATCCCTGATCAAACCTTGCGACTCTGATTGGAGTTCGATTTTCTCCTTCTCTATTTTCTCCAGTAATTTCCCGAACAGTGATATAATACTCGCTCGTCCATAGTTACCTTGGCAAATCTCTACCCCCATTACTGTGAAATGGAATCATATTAGCTGTTCTCAAGTCCTCTGGTACCTCCACTATGGTCAGATTCCAATTAAAATTTCCTCCCTTGATTCCAACAGTATCCAGATCTGCGGATTGGTCCAATTTTATACCAGACAAAGCCTCAAACCGCCGCTCGTATTTTACATCAATCTCTTTCCAAGAGCTTTCCAGTCCATCTTCTCAAATTCTGTACCTGCATCCTCCTTCTCCCAAGTAAAACAGCTGTGATGTTTACATGTAACAATCTATCAATGTTCTCCGGGTTGACGCACTGATTGTCCCCCTTTGTTTTATAATGGATAAGAACTGTTTGCTTATTATTCTGTTCTACTTATACGTGTAGAATACCGTGGAATTCTCCCTAATCTCGCCTGCTTGCACTTTTCCATGTCTCTCTGTTATTCAGTCCCCTCTATATCCCTAAGTTTCTAAGTTTCATTGCAATCACCTCCCATCTTTAGAAATTCGAGATCACAGGCTGAATGTCCCCCATCAGACAATCTTGCCATTTTATGGATTAATCTGGAGAATACCTTTTGCAGTTCCTCTGTAGTCAGTATATTCTATCTTAGGTTGGGACTCCAAGCAGTACACAATACTCTAAGTTTAGTCTCAGCAACACTCTATGCAGCTGGTGCACGACATCTTCTATATTGCAATTACATACACATGAATGTAAACCTAATGTTTAGTTTCCTATTTGCATGCGTTCTTCCCAATTTCTTTCACTTTAACTTTTCTTGTGATGTTAGTGGGAGAGTTCTTAAAGAAAGATCGTTCTGAATATCTAACGATACGTTATCCATTAGCTCGTTGTTGCCGACGTCCAAGAGAATCATCTTCAAACCATTACAAAAAAATGTTTGCCACGTATGGTTTTTGTTTCATCGATGCATTATCATCCTCCCCAGATTTATCATTACCTTCTATATATCCAGGAACACGTTCTTTGTAATTCAGCCCAAGAGACAGCTGACCGCGGATTACAAGTTACTGATCTGTAGTTCACCACTCTCCATCTTCATCCTTTCTTAAACTGTTGGATAATATTTATCACTTTTGCCATATCCAGATTGGCTAAATAGCTTTCCGGAATGTATTGGAAATTAACATGAAAATCTGAGATGCAATCAATACGTCTATTGCTGCTTTCTCTGAAATTCTTGTATGAAGTACATCTGATCTGTCAGATCTATAGATACTCAATCCAGCTTTCTTTTCAAAGATGACCTCAACACTGATAAGAATGATCTTTGACTTTACTTACACAAGTCCCATGGTCACTTGGTATTTCTGGGAGAATTTCTGGATATTCTGCCTTGAAGATAAACCCAAAGAAAATGTTTCTTTCCACTGCGATTTCTCTGTTCTCTTCAATAAATTTATCTGTCGGCACACCTACTGTTCCACATTTGACCTTGTTTATACTTTTGTTTCATACACTGATGCACTTTTTTTTAGCAGTCTTTATGTTTTTTTTAGCAGTCTTTATGTTTTTCTTTCGCAGTCTTTATGGTTTTCGTTTGCTTGCATTCTGTTTCTCTTTTTGATTTCCTTCTCAGTTTCTTGGTCATCCTTTGCTGAGTCCTACATTTCTCCGAATCCACTGGCTTACAACAAAACTTGGCATTTTTCTAAGTTGCTTCCTTTGACCTAATAGGTAGTTAAAGGTGAGATTGAAAGGGTTAGGTCGGAGAGGAGGGTGGACCAGATTGATGGGAAGGAAGATGAACACATAGGAACGTTCAAGAGGGGGAGTGTGCTGAGTTGGAAGATTGGACTGGGATAAGGTGGAGTTAGGGGAAATGGGGAAACTGATGAAATCTAAATTAATCACCTGTGGGTGAAGGGTCCCAGGTAGAAGAGGAACCTTTCTTCATCCATGCTTCGGGTGGTTCGGTTTTGGTGATGGAGGAGACCCAGGACTCTCATTCCCTTGGCAGAGTGGAAAGGAGAGTAAAAGTGTTCAACCACAAGATGGTGGAGTTGGTCAATGTGGCTGTTCCAGCGATGTTCTCTGAAATGATCCACGTATGTCTCGCCAATGTAGAGAAGACCACACTGAGTTTAAAGGATGCAGTAGATGAGGTGTTCTGTCTCCCTTCATCACCTATCACTTTCAACACCACCTTAATCTACATATCGCATTCCCAGCTACCTGCCTCCTGCCACATCCCCTTCTCATTTATCTCTCAGCTCCTTTGACCCAGAAATCTCATTCCTGATGAAGGGTTATGCCCGAAACGTCAATGCTCCTGCTCCTAGTTAGCTGCCTGACTGTGCTTTTCCAGCGCCACTGATCTCCAGCAAATGCAGTGCCCACTTTCTCCTCACACCTTCAGGGCTTGCATGATTCAGATTTATGACAGTGACTTCAAATAAAACAAAAACTACCGTGTACTCAAACAGCATAAAAGAAAACAAATGCATTGTGGTCACTGTTCCCAAAAGGTCCTTTACAGCAAAGTTTTCAATTAGCTTTTCTGATCATCCAACATCAATTTCTAAAAAACCTGATCTCTAGCTCAGTGCTCGACAAAATGTACATGCCAGCTATCTAACACATGCTCATGAAATCCATTTTTCCCAACATTAACATTCATTTGGGTTGTTGTGGTTCTGTTCGCCGAGCTGGGAATTTGTCTTGCAAACGTTTCGTCCCCTGTCTAGGTGACATCCTCAGTGCTTGGGAGCCTCCTGGGAAGCGCTTCTGGGATGTTTCCTCCGGCATTTATACTGGCCTGTCTCTGCCACTTCCGGTTGTCACTTCGAGCTGTCCACTGTAGTGGCCGGTATATTGGGTCCAGGTCGATGTGTTTGTTGATAGAGTCTGTGGATGAGTGCCATGCCTCTAGGAATTCCCTGGCTGTTCTCTGTTTGGCTTGCCCTATAATGGTAGTGTTGTCCCAGTCGAATTCATGTTGCTTGTCATGATAATTTATTGGCTTGGATAGAGGATTGGTTAACCAATAAAATGCAGGCAGATGAATAAACTGTGTCAATTTCTATTGGAAAATGCAATTTGTTGGGTGCCATAGATTTCAGTTCTCATCCTTCAACTATTTGGGATCGACATTATTACTCGGTTGACGGGATAGAAAATACTATAGCTACATGATCAGATGACACTAACATTGGTGGGAAATTAATTCGGAATGATGATGCAAGAGATTTAAAAACAATGTATATAGATTGGGTGAATGAGCAAACATTTGGCAATGAAAATTAAAGTGGACAAATATGTGGTTATTCAAGTTGGCCAGCCCAATGAAAAGGCAAATTATTATCTAAATGTAGAGAAACTTCAAAGTGCTTAAGAGCAGAGGGATCTGGGTGCCTGCTTGCATATCACAGAAAACTTACTTGCGAGTACTTCAAATACTGAGAAAAGCAAGTATAACTTCATCGTTTATTTGTAAAAGGATAGAGTAGAAAGGTAGGGAGTGTTGCTGTAACTATGCAAGGCGTTAGTGAGGCTGCAACTGGAGTCCAGTTTGGGTGTCCTGCAGAATGAGGTATTTCCATTGGAGGCAATTCTGAAGAGCTTCAATAGATTAATTCCATATTTGAAGTGTTTGTCTTATGAAGAGAAATTGAGCAGTTTATGCCTCTACTCTCGAGTTTATAAGAATGAAAGGAGAGCTCATTGAGGTCTGTAAAATGCTAAACGTAATTGAAAGTGTAGCTGTGGAGTGGATATGTTTTCATATGGCGCAATCGATAATAAGTGAATACAGTTTGAGGATCGAGAGATAGCAGGGATGTCGAACAGAGGCCGCGATGACATCAGCCATGATTGTATTCCATGGTGGAGCAGGTTCGAGGGGTTGGATTCCTGACTGATGCTCCTTGTTCATATTCAGCTTTACGACTGTGTTACACATTAATGGGGGAGGATTATGTATCCAACAGGAAGCAGGCACTCCGGAATAATCACTCTAAATCAGTTTGACAGAACGTCACCAGTGGAGTCACACAGTGACCAGTGCTGGGTCCTCAACTATTTACAATCTATATCAATGATCAGGAGGATGGAACAGATATACAGATATTGAATTTGGTCATGTTGCTGTGATAAGCAAGAGATTAATTTATCAAGAGAGGGTGGAGGGTCTACAGATAGATACAGAGAGGTAAAGGCAATGGAGAATAATTTGGCAGCTGCAATATAACATGATATAATCTGTCATTTCATTTACAGGAATAATGGAAGGCAGAGGGATTATAGGGATTAATGATACTGTGTACTGGGGGGTTCACTCAGACCCGTTCAGACATGGGAGGTTTTGCTCCATCCCTGATCGTCTGCTCCTTGATGCTCCAAGTGACCCCATTGCTGTCCGTACACATGGAATGTTTTGAAATGTTTGGTTGGTGATGGGGGATGCAATTTTCAAACGTGTATCAAGGGGATGGCCTTTATCCAAGATACATTCATTCCTTTCTACATGGAGATATGAAAACGATGGGAATGGCTGCCTGCTTGTGAATGAAGAGGCTGTGGCTGCAGTGAGGACAGGGATATTCACCAACATGATGTACTGTGATGGACACGCTGCAAGATTAATACAGAGATTGCTCCTTCAGTTCCTCTACCTCTTTCCCCATTGACACGGCTACTCTGCAGAAGCCATGTACACCATCGGGAATCCCACTATACTGGATACACCCGGCAGCTCTCTGCTGAGTGAGAAACAATGTATTTACCTCATCCACCATATGTATCCTCCATCACTGAATGGTTATTTTGATGGCAACATACTGGGAGATGATGGATATGTCACCCAGTCCTGTTTGAAAAGTTCAAGAACATAGAAGCTGAATGAAACTGTGACCCTAACAGCCACTGACAGCACCATCCTCCCCCTGGTGTGAAGCTGTAGGACGTGTTAAAGAAGGTGACACCGCTCTGTGACCAGCTCCTTGTTCAATCAGGGTCACCTCACTATCTGCTCCTGGGTCAACTGGAGCTTGGGAAGCTGTTCCTGGAAAATCCGGGGTGGACACAGCAGATCCCTTTCCCCACACACACTCACTGTGTGGTTTCAGATCTCCACCCTCTCTGCAGCCTCTGCTCCATTTGTTGTTCATGTTACAGACCCAGATGCTGTAACTACCGTCCCCAGGCTCCATCCAAAGTTGGGTCACCAAATCCTCAGGTCTCCCTGAATGTCTGAGGTAGCTCACCTCCAGCACAACCTCCAGCAAACCATCCCCAGCTGCTGCACTAACTTTTCAATAACAGGAGTCAGTCAGAAACCCCTCATCTATAAGTGTTGTGGACCAGACCAGATTCCTGCAAAATATTTTAAGAAGGCCGTTTAGACCCAAACCTTCCCTTATTTTGAATACAGGTGGGGAGTGTGCTTTCCAGATATGTTGTGACTGGTCAAACCACTGGACATTAAGCAAAATATAATCTATTCATATGCTTTAGTTAAAATACAATCAAAGAAAAGAACATTTCAGGATGGCTTATATGTTGGAACACTTACACAAACAATAGATACCGTACCTTCTTGGTATACACTGCTTGACACAAAGATATATTCAAGTACAGATCCTTACATAAGTTTTCTGATCCAGAAGAAATCAACATCAACAGAGATCTCAGAGAGAAAAGCAGCTGGGGATCATGTATTGAAAATTCCAACCCTTCTGGGACCCGAACAGCTTCTGAATGCTGCAGCTAAAAACAAAATAAGGAAACCTGGTCTGGGAGAGCTGGCCACTGCCCTTCCATTGTTATCACCGTTTTAATAAAACCGAAATGCTTTCTCAGCTATTTATTTAAAATGTTTTCAGACACAGTTCTGCACCTCTGCCTTTACAACGTCTCTTAAAAAAACCCAAGAGAAAATAACCTTTTTACAGTGATAGCATTCTCACAACTCCACCTTTAATAACATGATCCATTAATATACAAAAATGGATTCATTTTAGACCTCCTAATCTTCCTCTATTAGTAGACTGGAATGCATATATATTGCATTGACTCTGAGCATACAAATATTCACAACTCGATTCGATTTCAGTCATTTCACTCCTGCCACAGAATGTCTTTTGTCTTTCTTCATCCAAGTCTCCACAACGTGTCAAAACTTACTTTTTCTCGCCCTGTCAACTTTATAATTTCAAATTGAATGGCAGCAAGAATAAGGTCAATAAAAACAGACTGGTATTTTTCTCCCTAAACTTCTCCACAAACTTTAAGGGGTCACGATCAGTGATAAAGATTTTTCTCATGTATGTTATTCGCAATGTAAATGCTGGAATGTTGTAACACCAACATCAAGCTCAAGGCCTCCTTCCCCATTGTGGAGTAAATCTGTTGATGTTTCCACTGGACACTCCAACCACACGTTACATAATGGAGCACTTCTCATCTCTCCAATAGTCCTTCTGAATAACATAGCTCCTCATGTCTCAGCATAAAAATATTACATCCTTCTGTACCACTTAATGCTGTAACCGCTTCGCCTGCTACTCCTGGCTATTGCCAATAAACCTTACTCTCACAGGGATATGTTTTTTGAAGATCTTGCACATTCTTCTCAATCCCTCACAGAAACCAAACTTTGATTTCTGAACTCAATCATCATCAGCCATTTCAGTTTCTAATCTTGCCATTGTAACTCTCTGCCCTTCCATACGAGTTCTCACAACTGCAGGAAGTGAATTGTGGAAATTCTCCAAAATCAGAATCTCTCTAAGAGGGTCATAGGTTTGCTCTGTTTTTAATACCCTTCCCCACCTTTCAAAATTACTTTGTTTGATTCTTTCAAACACAACGTGTGTTTAACCCAGGATGTTATTTTAGATTCCTGAAACACTGTCGGCTTCTGGCACAAGCTCATATGCACTTCAGATGGCTTTCCTCACCTCCTCCTATAGGGATGCAAATACCTATCAGCTTTGTTTGGATAAACTAAATCCACATGTTCTCTGGCCGCTGCACTTGTTTAGCCACTTTCTGAAATGAAATTAAAAAGGCTCCGCCATCATTCTCATCAAATTTAGATAATTGCTGGATGTATTTAAACAGATCCTGATCAGGCCTTTGGCTACCATAGGGTTGCTCTGCCTCACTATCCTCGAATGAAAATCCATACAAAATGAAGAGGAATTTAGAATAACTTAACTATTGGAAAACTTAACCGAATAATGGATACAGTACGTTCTACAAATGAACTGTTCAATCTACTAACATCACCTAAACACACCCCTTGGCAAAAAGGAACATTCACACATGCATTCTTGCATACAGTTCTCCAATGCAGAAGGAAACACCATCAAGTGAGGCTTTAGAGAGAGTAGCAGCCAGGGATAATTTACTAAAACTTTAACCCCTTTGGCACCCCAAGCACCCGCTGATTGTTACAGCTACAAGAAAAAACAAACTAGAAAGCCTGGTCTGTGTGAGCTGGCCATTGTTACTACTATTTATTAAAAACCCTAAAAGTCCCGTAAGTTATTTACTTGAGCTGTTTTCAGTCGGCAGTTTGGCCTTTAAGACCTCTTACTAAAAAAAAGAGAGAAACAAACGTTTTATTTAAAAAGTAACAGCATTATCAGGCAATTCAGATGTCTGGTCCTTCACTCAGTGGGCTTCCTCGTCTTACTTATCGCAAGGTCACCTGAGAGCGACAGCCACAGGTACACACCAAGTTACAAGGATGTGTCTTATAACTTCTGAAACACCCCTGTCCATGGACCATCACATGGGACATACCGGGAAGTGAACAACAGCTTGAAAAAACACCATTTCAGTATTTCTGAGCTACACAATGCCAGCACTCGATACACTAGGGAGACAAAACCAAAGGCCAGGGAAAGATACAGAGGGACAGAGAGATTCACATTAAAGACAGAAACACAAAGTTAATTAACTGAAAATATGATGTGGAAATATGTGGAAAAAGGCAGGGCAGTGGGACTAACTGAGGAAGTGAGATATTCCTGAGTAAAATGACAAGAATGAGAACATTGAATGAAGGCATTGTCAGATCAGCTGAAATGGTTTCTTACATCAAATTCTGAATCTGCTTCACCGAACACCACAAACAACATAAACTGGGACAAGATGACAGCCCAGCATGGAGAGCTGTGCACACCATGCTAGTGTGTTGCTCAGTAAACTGCACTACCTGCCCAACATGAGAATATTGCAAACTTTACTTTCATATGCTAACTATCCTCGCATCAGATTACTGCCTGCAATGGGAAAGTTTGGTGTGTGTGTGTGTGTGTGTGTGTGTGTGTGGTTGAATGCGAAACTCGTTATTTGAGAAGGAACACACATGGAGGAAACTATTTTAAATACGAATAACTGGCAGGCTTTTTATTAATCAACAGAGAGAATGAGGGAAGTTTCATGGACAGATGATATAAAGTGTTTGAGAAAGTTAAAATAAAGGCATTGCCAGACACAACAGCAATATACATCGGGGTGCACATGAATGACAGATGGATGGGAGTTTGGTGTGAGGTCGAATCAGATTTGATTCGGCAAGTTTGAAGCCGGGAGCGTCAGCAGCAGATTATTGGCTTCATTAAGATTATTGACTTCATAGCTAAAGCTTGAACAACGGATGGAATTAACCAGTGAGATATATTCTGGAGTGGTGAGAATTTCAAGTTAGAAATGTTCAGGGTATGGTGTCAAGAATCAGCTCATATTCAAAGGGATCTCCCACAGTTGTGACTTGTCTGCTTCAACTGCAGATATTGACCAAGGATGGGATGGAAACTGTGGAAGGAAGTGGAGTTTGTAACCAGAGCAGTAGACGGTGACCTCTATGCTCTTAATAGCAAAGGCAATGTTACAATGCATTGTGGTTCTCCCCTGAAACTGAATAGATCAACATAGAGACCGGTGAGTAACACTGCCAGAGCAGAGAGGGAGGCACTAATTGAACACGTTCATTAATGTAGTTAGTAGTGGTCTGTAGAATGAATATCTGGATTGAGAGATTCAACAGGAACAATAATAGTGACAAGATGTGTAGGCTATATGAAATAACAATAATACAGTCATAACTGGTTAATAGAAAACAAAATCTGGACAGTGACACTTACCAGGAACACCAACGATAGCCAGGAAAGGATAATAAAAATATTGAATAATGAGAAGAGCAGAATGGATCTGCGATGATAATGACCACCAATCAAATGCAGAAAGATACCAAACATAATCGGATAAGCTCCTGTATATTGTTGGAATATTCCTGTCTAATGTTCTCACATTCTGATCCATTGTTGGCACATTCCAGTCTCATGTTCTCAGATTCTGATCCATTGTTGGTATATTCCAGTCTCATGTTCTCAGATTCTGATCCATTGTTGGAACATTCTAGTCTAATGTTCTCAGATTCTGATCTCTCCTCCCCTTCTCTCTGGATCTGCTGTTCCCTGTCAGTGCTGTCGGTGATGCTCCCGCTCATGTTATGGAATAATACATTGAACGGAGCCCATTTATCATTAAAAGATGGAAACCCTCCACTAGGCTAATTAGAATCCATGGAGATTGGCTTTAATCGCAGTCACTGAACAAATGGACTCAGTTAACCTGTTCAAAACATCACTTTTCATTTACTGGTTTTGGATGGAATTGATGAGGGTTGCTGAGGAATGGATCATAAATCTTTAAATCTTTTAAATCTTTTTATTAAATTGTATATGAGAAGATTAACAGGACACTGCAGGGGTCTATATATGTTCCACTCTGTTTATGAAAGGAAGCAGTTATAAAATAACAGATCAGCTACATAAAAAATATTCGGGTGGGCAAGTTTCTCGATACTTGAGTATTTCAAGTTAGAAATGGTCAGGGCATGGTGTCAAGAATCAGCTCATAGTCAATGGGATCTCTCACATTTGTGACTTGTCTGCCTCAGCTGCAGATATTGGCCAAGGATGGGATGGAAAGTTAACAAACTACGGTACTTATTGACCAGTTTGCGGCCACTCCTGGTTTTAATGCCCTGTTATCAAATCCTTTCATAACCTTGAGACAGAGCATTGAGACTGCTGCTCAGGAACAGGCCGAAGCAATTCTGTCCCTATGGGCCTCTTACAGAGGGATAAGAGAAGGCCATTCAGTCCATATTAGCCTGTTGCTACTTAAAAAGGTGGAAAGCTGGAATGTTGGCGCATTTTGCCGAAAGAATCATTCAAAACAAAGAGATGTTTCGCTGAAGCTGTATGAAGTGTTACTGAGAGGGCACCTGGAGTAAATAGTGTTGTTTGTGTTTCTGTAACTGGGAAGGGATGGACCTCCATTCGATACAGTTTAACGGCTGATCATAATCCACGGGCTGTTGTCTCATTTAATGTCTCGGATCTGTTACACAGGGACAGGAGGTGGCCATGAAGCCTCTTGAGTCTATTTCAAAGGGACAAGAGGAGGTCATTCAGTCTCTCCAGTCTATTACAGAGGGACAGGAGGAGGTCATTCAGCCTCTCGAGCCTGTTCCAGAGAGGCAGGAAGTGTTTATTTAACATTCAAGTCTGTTACACATAAATATTAGTTTTAAACTATGTGTGGAATAGGAAAGACCTGATGTAAACATTAAAGTTCTAACTTTGAATAAGGCCAATTTTGGAAGTGTTAGGCAAGCCCTGTGAAAGGCTGATTGGAATACCCTATTCACAGGGAAAGGGATGGTTGGAAAATGCAAGGCCATCAAAACGTGGTTTCAGAGAGTCCGTAGCCAACGTGTTCCTATTAGTGAGAGGGGCAAGGCTGGTGGGTGCAGGAAGTGCTGGATGGCTAGATACATTGATGCTCTGGTCAAGGTTAGCAAGGAGGCATATGTTCGGTAAACAAAGCTGAGATTAAGTGAATCCCGAGAGGAGTAAAGGGCAATAAGTGTATAGTCAATGGGGAAATTGGGCCAGAAAAATGTGGACATGAGATGGCTTTAGAAATAGGGTTAACGAGGCATTGAAGCAACTCTACACATCCTTTAATTGCAAAATATTAACTAGGAAGAGAATAGGGCACCTTAAAGATCAGTAAGGCTACGTATGTGTGGAACCATAGGAGATACTAAACAAGTATTTTTCCTAGTATTTAATGTAGAAGAGTTTACAAGAGCGAGAGAATGAAGAAATACATAGTGATATCTTGAAAAGTATCGATATTACAAGGAGATGTTGGACATTTTAAAACATATAAAGGTGAACTAATCCCTGGGACCTGATCAGTTGTATCCCAGAATATTGTGGGAAGCTAGGAAAGAAATTGCTCAGCCTTTTGCTGATATATCTGTAACATTGAGTTCCACAGGTGATGTGTCAAATGACTGGAGGGTTGCTAACATAGTGTCATTGTTTCAGAAATTAAGGAAAGCCCAGGTAACTATAGATTGGTGAGCTTGATGTCAATGGTGACTAAATTGTTGGAGGGGATTTTGAGGAAAACGATGTATAAGCATTTGGAAAGACAAGGACAGAAGAGAGCTTTGTACATTGGAGATCACGTCTCACTGACTGGGTGGAAATTTTTGAGGAAGTGAAGATGGTGATTGATGAAGGCAGGACAGTGGATGCTGTCTTCATGGAATTCAGTAAGAAAACCAAAATGTTCTACAAGGTTAGCAAGGTTAGGCTGCCTAGGATCTAGGGAGAACTCGCCATTTAGGTCCAAACTTTACTTGAATATTGGAGACAGGGTGTGACAGTTGGCATTTGTTCATTAAACTTGGAGATCTGTGAACAGTGGCACTGCTCGCAAAGATCAATAGTGGGTCCACTGCCTTTTGTCACTGATGCAAATCATTTGCATTTGAGTATATGAAGTATGGTTAGTTAATTTGTAGATAATACCAAATTTGGTGGTGTCGTCGACAGTGAAGAATGATCTCTCAGAATATAATGGGAACTTAGTTAGGTGAGCTGAGGAGTGGCAGATGGAGTTTATTTTAGATAAATGTAAGGTGTTGCATTTTGGCAAGAAAAATCAGGGACAGACATTTAGGTAGGATCCTGTCGAAAGTTGCCAATCAAGGAGAACTCCATAGAAATTATAGAATCCCTACAGTTCGGAAACAGTACCTTCGGCCCATCAAGGCCACACCATCCCTCTAAACAGTATCCCACTGGACAAACCCCTACCCTATCCCTCTCAGCCTGCATTTCCCATGGCTAATGCACCTTGCCCTCACATCCAAGGGTACTATGCACAATTCTGTATATCGTTATACTGTCGGAGGGAAACATAGCATCCGGAGGAAACTCACACAGTCACGGGGAGAATGTACAAACTCCACAAGCCAGTCATTCAAGGATGGAATTAAACCCCAATCGCTGCCCTGTGAGGCACCTTGTGATGCAGGTTCTCCGTTCCTTGAAAGTGCTGTCACAGGTCGGCAGCGCAGTGAAGAAGGCACTCGGTGTTCTTCCCTTTATTGATGCGTGCTTTGAGTCTATGCGTTTGCATGACATGTTGCATCTGTACAGGACATTAGTTTGGCCACTTTTGTAATATTGCCTTTAATTCTGGTCAACCTGCTGTCGGAAAGATGCTGTCAAACTTGAAAGGTTGCAGAAGAGATTTAAAAGAATGTTGCAGGTGTTGGAGGGTTGGAGTTACAGGGAGAGTTTGAATAGGCTGGGAGTATGTTCAAGTGTTGAGGCTGAGGGTGGACCTTAAAGAAGTTTATAAGATCAGGAGGGGCATAGAAAAAAGTAAACAGTCAGAATGATCCCAGGATGATCGCAATAAACATTTTCTCTCACTTAGACATCGCAGTTTCTTCCCCGTGCCACAAAAAGCCATTCCTTCTCTTTGCACTACAACTGATATGGAATTTATAACTCCCTTACATCTGTATGTTAGCATCAATAAATCCAACACCAGATTTGCGTATGGAGACGTGCATCACTCTCGGGGAGAATTTGAATGAGATTGAATTCACCTAAAATAGGGAATGATCATCGACCTGAATAGAACTGAGCTGTAGGAATACGGGAAACAGGCAGAGGAAGGGAGCTATCTTTACTTCTGTTCTTCTCTCACAGGATGTATGCAGACCGAGTCAGGGCAGCATGTTATGCCGACCTTGAATTGAATGTTTGGTTCAGCTGTTCCACTGGACAGCAAAGAGTAAAACACATTCCTGTGGGGTTGTAGTGTTACAACATAGGATAAATTCTCCTGCTTAATTTAAAACCAGCAACAGGGAAAAGTTTTATCCACTGCATATTCTGTGACAATTCTAGAGTCCATAACCAATTAAAGTAAAAATTAACAACTTTATTTCTTAAGTATAACAGGGAATAACAGACGAACGTCTATTTACAACTTCTTCCTCTAATCCATCTTTTACCTCCCCCACCCCCACGATACTCGTCCGGTTATACTCATAATTAAGACCTACAAAACAAAACTTCTAATCTCAAAACCAAGAAGCTTTCGGTTCTTCTCTATATTCCTGTCTTGATTTCTTCTTTGGAATCCAGCTTTACCAGTTACTAATCAATACAGGTACCGAGAGGAGAGCTATGTTTCAGGCAATCTTTGCACGCTGGTAACTTAGCAGTTCTCCTCTCAACTGATCAATTTCCCACGGTCTTGTACCCCCCCCCCCCAAACCATTGGATCGTGTCATTGGCTTTTAAGATTCTCAATATAATAAATTCAAACTTGATTGGAGGTTAGTATTTTGAGGTGTAAATAAAACTGTTTGGCTGAATTTAATTTTGCCTTGAGACAATGAGCTAATCGAGTTGTTCAACCAAATGTTACACTAAATCTATTTTTCGGAAGAGTTGGTGCTGTAAGGTAGTTATTGCTGGCTTTTCATCACAGAAGTCACACTGAAATCTGACTAGGGAAGAATGGCACATTGACTTCCCTTAAGGACTTGGGGCAAGCAGAAGGGCTTTTAGAGCAAATGAAAATAATTAATTTTAAATTCCACCAATTTCCCTCATGGGATATCAACAGAGTATTATTCTGTGGCTCTAGAGTATGAGTCAATGGCTTGAACACCATAAACTGTTGTCCCGTTTGTGCAGAGAATAAGTTAAACATCCTCAACAACAATTATTTAGTGACCGATATGTGTGTAGAATGAACTTGAAACTGTTGCATCAGAATTTTAAAAAGGCACAAATCATGGTTTATTCAGAAGTTGCACTGAAACTGAGAACGAGACTGGGATATCATTACGGTGGAATTGGATAGGGTTGGTGAGTGGGGAGGAGCTGGAGATGTAAATCTGTGAAGGACAAAATGGATTATGGAGTTTGAGAACATTCTGGTTCCTTGTCGCATATCAGTGAGTAATTTATGAATAGTAGTTTGATACTTATAATTTAGAAGGAAAGGAGTTTTTGTTTGGAACTGAAGACATTGTCTTGTACTTTTCAAAATGTGTATATCATGAGCAGAAATTCATCCAACCCGGTTTAGTAGACAAATATAATGACTTACCAGGAACACCAAGTATAGCGAGGATGGGATAGTAACCACCTTGAATAATCCAAAGGATATCCTGGATCCGTGATGCTAATGATATCCAAGGCAGCGAAAGATAGTAAAGACCGGAGGATAAACTCCTGTCTGTTATTGCAATGTTCCATTCTAATGATCTCAGATTCTGATACATTGTTGAACCATTCCAGCCTAATGATCTCAGATTCTGATACATTCTTGTAACATTCCAGTCTAAAGTTCTCAGTTTCTGATACACTGTTGTACCATTCCAGTTTACAGACCTTAGATTCTGATCCATTGTTGGAACATTACAATCCAAGGTCCTCACATTCTGAATCATTATTGTAACGTTCCAGTCTAATGTTCACAGATTCTGATCACTTCCCCCCCTTTCTCTCGAGCAGTTGATCCCTGTTAGTGCTGTCAGCGATGCTCCTACTCATACTATGGGATAACACATGGACAGAGCCCATTTATCATTCAACGATGGAAACTCTCTACTGGGATAATTAGGATCCACGGAGATTGACATTAATTACAGTCACTGAACAAATATCTCCAGTTAACCCCTTTCAATTCAATATTGGTTTTATTAAAATTAAAAAGAATGTTTAAAATTTACATATTTGGCATGGAATATGTGGGGATGACTGAGGGAAGGAATATTGGAGATGGCAGATTGAATGCGTGTAATCATTCAATCTGCATTAGATATATGAGTAATGTCAAAGGTTTGTCAGAACATAAACAAGTTTCTCCGTTTATAAATGGAAACATAGAGTCTGTAACTACTGATCAGTGATTATAATGTCAGTAAAATATGGAGAGAACTTTTCTTGTACGTAATCTGACAGGAAAATGTACCTACGACAGCATGAGTGATAACACACATGGCATGGATGTGTTAACAGAAAATATGAGGGCAGGTGAGGGTCATGCTGTTAATGTTATCGATGTCAATCAACTGTGATTACATACCATTCACTGGATTCCAGTTGCAGTGTGATTATGATATTGGGGGCATGGCTGCTGAGACTGGAGGGAGGGAACATGATAATTCCCAATCATCAGTACTGAAATGTTACTTTTTATAAATCATTTGAAGATCAAATTAAAGAATACAACTCCAATGAGGAATGAGGAGAGCCAATATTAACCATATAACCAGAAGATATTGGAGCAGAAATTTGGTTATGAGGCCCATTGAGCCTGCTCTGCCATTCAATGATGGCTGTTAAGCTTGTCAACCCCATTCTCCCGCTTTCTATCTATAATCCTTGATCCCCTTTACAGCCAACAATCGAACTGTCTCACTCTTACATATACTCAATAATCTGGACTCGACAGACTTCTGTGGCAGTGAATTCCATGGATTCACCGCTCTCTGGCTGAAGAGGTCTCTCTTTATCTCTGTTTGAAAAGGTCTTCACTTTACTCTGTCCCCTCGGGTACTAGTCTCTCCTACCATTGCATATATCTTCCCAACATCCACTCTGTCCCAGGTCATTTAGTATTCTGTAAGTTTCAATTAGGCCTCCTAACATTCTTCTGAACTCTGTCAAATTCAGACCCAGAGCCCTCAAATATTCTTCATATACATGCCAGCTTTGCATTTTTGGCACCATTCTCGTGGATCTCGTCTGAAAACACTCCAGGGCCAGTACATACTTCCTGAAATATGGGACCCAAAACTGCGCACAATAATCCAAATGTGACGTGACTAAAGCCTTGTAGAGCCTTAGAATACATCCCTACTTTTATATTTAAGCCCTTTTGAAATAAATGCCATCATTGTCTTTGCCTTCCTAACTACTGACAACCTGCAAGTTTACCTTTCAGGAGTCCTGGACTAGAACTCTTCAGTCTTTTTGCACTTCAGACTTCTGAATTTGCTCGCTTTAAAAAAAAAAGTCCATGCCTCTATTCATTCTGGCAAAATGCATTCCCACACTTTTCCACATTGTACTCCATCTGCCACTTCTTTGCTCACTCTCCAAACCTGTGAAAATCCTTTAGCAGGTGAAAGTGAGGACCGCAGATGCCGGAGATCAGAGTCAAAAAGTGTGGGCATAGAAAAGCACAGCCTGTCAGGCAGCATCCGAGGAGCAGGAGATTTGACATTTCAGGCATAAAGCCTTCATCAAGAATGTGGGGTGGGCAGGAAGGGGCAGAGTGATAAATGGGAGGGTCTGGGGCTGGGAGGAAGGCGATTGCTAGATGAAGGTGGGTGGTGATAGTGATCGGTCAGAGTGGAAGGTGGAGTGGATAGATGGGAAGGAAGATGGACAGGTAGAACAGTTCAAGAGGGCAGTGCTGAGTTGGAGGGCTTGATCTGGGATAAGGTGGAGGGAGTGGAGATGAGGAAACTGGTGAAATTGTCCTTGATATCGTGTGTTGTGAGGGTCCCAAGGCAGAAGATGATGCGTTCTTCCTTCAGACATCAGGTGGCTAGAATTTGGCAGTGGAGGAGGCCAAAAACTTGCAACACATTGGCGGAGTGGGAGGGGGAATTGAAGTATTCAGCCACAGGGCAGTGGGGTTGTTGGGTTTGTGTGTCCGAGAGTGTTCCGTGAACCGTTCTGCAAGTTGACGTCATATCTCGCAAATGTAGAGGAGACCAGGAGCAATGGACAAACGAGATGATATATTTGGATGCACAGGATGTTCTCTGCCTGATGTGGAAGGATGCTTTGGGGCCTTGGGTGGAGGAGAGAAGGGAGATTTTGGCACCGGTTTCATACCTGTTGTAGTGGCAAGAGAAGGTGTCGGGAGGGGAAGGTGGCTTGGTGGGGTTGCGTGGACCTAACGAGGGAGTTTGTGAGGGAATGGTCTCAGCAGTATGATGATAGGGGTAAGGAGGGAAGTATATCTCTGTTGGTGACGTCTGACTGTTGGTGGCACAAAAGGCGGAGCATGATACGTTGTAGCCTGAAGTTGGTGGGATGGAAGGCAAGCATCAACGAGGTTCTAACTTGTTGTAGTTGGAAGGATGGAGTGCAACAGCGGTGCTGTGGGAAGTTAAGGAGATGCGCTCGAGCACCCTCCTGCAGCCGAACCACCTCTTCAATGCTACCTGTCCCTCTATCTATTCTTGCACTGTTTGAAAGCTTAGCCAGAATGCCCTCAGTTCCTTCATATTGATAATGAATGCACAAAATGAAAAGTTGTGGTCCCAACACTGAGTCTTGTGGAACACCACTTGTCACTGGCTGCCATCCTGAGAATGACACTTTAATCCTCATTCTCTTCTTTCTGTCAGACAGCCAAACCGCTTTCCATGCTACCTCCTTGCCTCTAATACTATGGGCCCATACCTTTCTCAATAGCCTCATGCATAGCACCTTGTCAAAGGATTCTTGAGGTGCAGATGGATAACATCTATTGGTTCTCCTTGATCTAATCTGCTCATTACTCTCTCAAAGTATTCTAGCCGGTTTGTCTGGCATGTCCTCCCTTTGATGAAACCATGCTGACTCTGTTCTATTTTACCAAAGACCTCCAAATATCCAGGAATCCCATCCTTCACGATGGAATTATGATGTTACCCACAACCAAGGTTAGGCTAATCAGTCTGCAGTTTTCCATCTTGTGCTTAACTCCCTTAATAAACGGGGTGTCATGCTCTCAATTATACAGCCATTTGGCCCTTTCCTGATTTTAGTCATTCCTGAATGATTACCACTTACGCTTGCACTAACTCTTCAGCTAACTCCCATTCAAGGCTGGGGTGTAGTCCATCTGGTCCAGGTGAGTTATCCACATTCAGGCCATTCCGTTTTCTAGCAAGTTCTTCTTGGTGATGGCCAAGAACTACCCTCTCACTATCTTGAATTCTTGGGAAATTACTCGTGTGTTCCACCGTGAAGGCTGATGCAAAATTCCTCAGCCATTTCTTTGTTTCCCACTGCCGTCTCTCCAGCATCATGTTCCAGTGGTCCATATTCACTTTTGCCTCTCTTTTGCACTTTATATATCTAAAGAATCTTTTATAGTTTCCTTTATATTTCTGGTTAGCTTACCCCCACATTTAATCTACTCCCTCATTATTTATTTTTTCTTGCTTTCTGTTGGCCCCAATTCTCCAGTTTCTCTCTGCCCTTCACAGCATTATATACTTGCTCTTTTGCTTATATGCAATCCCTGACTTCCCTTGTCAGCCCTGGTTGCCTCATCTTCCCTGTACCATACCTCTATTACTCAGCATGAATCTCTGCAGTGACTCCTCCATTAATCTTGGAATCACCTGCCATTGCCACTCCCCTGTCTTTCCTGCTAGACCCCTGTCCCGGTCAACTCTACCCAGCTTCTCCCTTATGCCTCTCCAGTTGCCTTTATTCGGCTGAATTATTGTTAACTCTGATTCTAACTTCTATCTCAAATTGCAAAATAAATTCAACAATGTTCTGATCACTGCTTCGGAAGTTTTCCTTCACCTTAAGCTGCCTTATCTAGCCTGCATCATTAAAACCAATGTCATCTGTTCCCGAGTGGGCTCCATCACATGATGCTCCAAAACGCCATCCCATAGACATTCCTCAAATTACTTTTCTTGCAATCCACTACCAACTTGGTTTCCCATTCCACTTGTATATCGAAATACCCCATGATCACTGTGACTTTGTCTTTCCTACAGATCTTTTCTATATCCTGGTGTATCTTGTGCCCCAACTTCTGACTACTCTTTGGAGGCCTGTGCAAGTCTCCAACTGTGGTTGTCTTACCTTTGTGATTCCTCAATTCTACCCATGCAGATTCTACACCATCTGACCTTACTTTCTTTCTTACTATTGATTTAATTTCATTTCTTAATAATAATGTAAACCCACTCCCTCTGCCACCTAACTTTTCGATAGTATATATGTCCTTGAATGTCCTGATCCCCTTGCAGCCACCTCTCTGTGATGCCCATCACGTCATACCTACCAATTTCAATCTGTGCCTTAAGCTCATTTACTCTATTCCTTATACTGCATGCATTCAGATATAACCCCTTCAATCTTGTATTAATGGTCTCTCCTCTCATTGTCATTTGTTTGTCCAGTGTGATTGAAGTTTGATTGCTTACACTTTTCATACACTCTGTCCTCTTTGCATCTGTGCTGGAGATTTTAATAACCTCTCCTGAGCTCTGTACTCTTACCTCCTCTTTTCTAATTAAACCCTATAACGGAACCCCCAACACTGCCAACGCACACACACGACTAATCAGTTTAAAGCTCTGTCCACAGCCTTAATTAGGATTCACTCGGACTATGGTCCCAGCACAGTTCAGACGAAGACTGTCCTATCGGAACAGGTCCTTTCTTCCTCAGTAATAAAATGTGTTTACTTAACACAAAATACAGGGACAAGAATAAAGCATTTCTGCACATACCAAAACATGAAAACTTCAAAGAGACAAGTCTGTTAAAATACACTTACAATGTGGAGCTATATGAATTGAAATGTGAATTACAAAACCACGGACGAGGTGTTCAAGCTTTATCAGTCATTATTTGACCCACAGCTGAGATCCTGATTTCTCCGTAGTCAGTGATCCCCTCACTGAGATTCTCTCGCCCTGTCTCTCACACATTGTCTAGAGGGACTATAAGTTCCTGTTAGCCCAGAGAATTTAAATTAATTCACCTTCTCCCTGGAACCAATCTATTGCTATTTTGGACCTTGTTCAGCGTCAGCAACCCGGCTCTGTGAAATTATTGGCGATAAATGATCTGGGATGACAGCATAGTGCTCACAGGGTACAGCACCAGACAAAGGGCTTGCAGTCTGTGGGAGTTCTACATAATATTTCTGTGTATTTGTCCTCATGCTGTTTTCTGATCTAACTTCACACTCATCTAACACCCCTTGATCTCACTCACTCTGTGGCTCCGTTTTCTATCCATTCCTTTTATCTCTCTTGACTTCCGGTTTCTCTGTTAATTTTTTTCTCTCTCTCTCTCACACACACTCACACTGTTCTTTCTGTTTTCAAATTGTGATGTTGGAGAGCTCGTCGTTGTACAATGTGCTAAATGGCCTCCTTCGGTGCTCTTATTAATTCTGAAGCTCTCTGACCCACAATAAAGACTTCAGGTGCCTTGGGAGACAAGCTTGTCCTGCGAAGGACACAGAGCAGAATCATCCTTTATCTCTTCCTGTTGTCTGATATGCAGCGGCCTTGAAATATCTGTTCAAACAAAATAGAGTGAAATTCGTGCTGTAGGGAGGACGTTCACCAGATGATTATGCTGTCCGGATTTAACAAGCAGTTCCCACATACATAATGTGGATTTCCCTGATAGCAGCTCCTCCCAATTGACACGTCCTAGCTCTGCCTGATACTGACGTAATTTGCCTTCCGCCAATTCAGTAGCTTCACACAAGGTCCTGACTTATGCGTGTTCGTAGCTATCTTAAATCTGAAGGAGCTGTGATCACTCTTTCTAATATTATGTCCCACTGAATGTTTAGTTACCTGGCCAGGATCATTAGCGAATACGAGGTCCAGTATGGCTCTTCATCTCGTTGGACTATCCACATACTGTTAGAGTTAACAAATTCTGCCCCGTCTAAGCCTCTTGCTCCAAGGGACTCACAGTCATTATTGGGGATGCTGAAGTCACTCACTATGACTATTCTGTTTTTAATACACCTTTCCTTAATCGACATACATATTCGTTTCTCCATCCCTCCGTGGCTGTTGGAGGGATTATAATAACGCAGTGCTTGCAGCCATCTTATTTTTGAGCTTTACCCATATTGCTGCAGTGGATGATCCCTCCTGTATGTCCTATTCAAGTGCACGTGTAAAACACCTCGTCCACCTCTTTTTCCTTTCTCTCCATCTCGCATAAAACAATGAAACCCTGGAATGTTGAATGGCCAGCCCTTTCCCTCTCTCAACCAAGTCTCTGTAAACCCGCAACATTATAGTCCCAAGTTCGGTTTCAGGCTGTCAGTTCATCGGACTTACCCATAATTATTCTTGCATTGAAATAAATACACTTCAGCCCAACTCCATCAGATCCTGACCTGAGTTTCCCTGATGTAAATTCTCCTCGACTATTCTCTGGTAACAGGAGATTACAAAAGACTGTCAGTAAAGCAGAAAGACTGTCAGTAAAGCAGTAAAGCAGTAAAACAGACAATTTATGCTTCCTCCCTTGTCCTTTCAATCTGTACATTGCATCACACTCTGTCCAATTCCAACAAACTGCTAGATGATTATTTTGCTTCAAACAACAGCCTCCAGCCTCTCACTGCACATTTTTCAACTCTCTCTGGACCCATTGGATTGACTGTTTTCTGATTTCTTTCTCAACCAAATCTCTGTAATATTTATATCATTGTTATATATACTCATTCAAACTCCAAGCTCCAAGCTCATCTGTCTTACCTGTCATACTGCTCACATTAAAATCAGCACACTTCAGACTGCCAGTCCCATTGTGTTCACTCCCCACTGCCAGTTTGTTGTTGGTCTTAGTTGTACTGGGATTAGTCTCCAACTGCTCTTCAGTCACTGTGCTTGTGGATGTACTACTCTGGCTCCCCCCCCACCCCCCCACCACCACCACCACCACACTAGTTTAAACCCTCCTGAGTGACAATAGCAAACCTGCCTGCCAGGAGATTGCTGCCGGTTCACGTCCATCCCGTCCTTCTTGTGTATTTCATACTGACCCAGGAATCTCAATGCCCACATAGCGGAGATTGCTGCCAGTTCAGCTGCATCCCGTCCTTCTTGTGTATGTCCTGTCGACCCTGGAATCCCAATGATCCACATATTGCAAGTGCTGCCTACCCTACCAACTCTTTGGCTATGTTTTTAACTGTACTACCTTCCTATTCCTAACCTCACTGGTACATAATCTAGTCACTCCAACATTCAAATATCTTTAAAGCACAACTCTGGCCAGGCCTTTACTTTAAAATGGATAGACTTGACAATAAAAACTTAATGTGACCTCATTAACTAGGAAAGTGGAGCCCAACGAATCAGTCGCAATGACCATAGGATCTGATATCTATCACCTTCACCAAACCTGTGTGACAAGGTATACATATGGAGCATCTATTTGTAGATGGACGAGGATAAACAGAAGTTAGTCCAAAAGACCATAAAATGTCAGAACAGATGGGTGCCATTCAGCCTGTTTACTATTCTTTGCTGTTCAATTGGATTTTAGCTCTTCTGTTCTTTTAAATGTCAGGGTCTTTACCCCGCATCCCTAGCAGTTCAGAAAGTGGCCAGTGTCTTTGTGCGCTCCCTGCATAGGGAGCATCCAGTGCCAGGCGATGGAGTGTGGGGAATCCAGGGGTGGCTTGATGAAAGGCTGCATGCAGTGACGGATGGACTCAGGGATTGAGAGAGACAGAGTAGGTAATCAGGGACATGCACTCACATAAGTAGGTGGGCAAGATTCCCAAGCACTCGGGGAGCCCGAGCACCAGAGCCACTTTTACAATAAAGCTGTCATACTTGCAGCAATTCTCCATCAAACACAAGCAAATATACTGTAGATGGCAGAAACCTGAAACAAACACAGAAACATATTGTGAAGAGAGAAAGTAGTTAATCCTCCCAATGCAGACACGGGGAGATTGTAAAAACTCCACAAAGAAAGTGTCCAGAAATTGGAATTGAACCCGTGTCCCTGACCCTGTGAGGCAGCAGTGTTGTGCCACCACGCTATACAATGATGGGCAAGAGGATTAGTATAGTTACATTAATATATTTTCAACAGTCAGTTAACTGGAATGCTTTCACTCAGCCTGTCTAAAATTGGGAAGCCTTTATACAGCAGCAGAGTACAATTTAAGAAGCAAGAAAGCGGTGAACAAGAAACATGTAAACTAGCTCGCTTTAGAAAAGGAGATTGCATGAGTTTTCTTAAGATATATAAAAGGGGAGAGTGAACATTGGGCAACCAGAAATTGAGGCTGACTGCAGAGAAATGGAGAACAAAGAATTGGAGAATGAACTGAAAAGATACTTTCCATCAATCATCACAATGGTGGACACTACGAACATTTCAGAACTTCAAGCGAGTCAAGGGTGAGAGATGGATGAAATGATCAGCGCTGAGTAGAAGGTACTGGGAAGCTGCAATGTTTGAAAATGGATAAATCACACAGACTGGACAGATAACAACCAAAGTTTTGAAGGAATTAGCGCAGGAGATTGTGAAACCATTGGTCGTGACTGTTCAGGAATAACTATCATCAGACAGAGTCCCAGAGAACTGGAAAATGGATAATGTAAAATTTCTGTGTAAGAAGGAAGAAAGGCAAAATACAGGAAATAATAGGGCATCGGTCGTTAATCGGGATTTAGAGTGCATTGCTAGTAATGAGATTGCAGAGTACCTGGAGGTGCATGGTAAAATAGGGCTGAGTCTGCATGGCTTCATCAAGGAGTGGTCCCGCTGACAAGTCTGTCAGAATTCTATCAGATGATAATGAGCAGGTTTGACAAAGGGAGAATGTGATCCGATTTGCTAATAGGGAGTGGGTTAAATTTAAATCTGTGTTAAATTGAATCATGTTAATTTATTGGTTACAACTTGCATAAGCAGATGTACAAAAACAATTAAAAATTGTAAAGGAACAATTCAATAGTAGTTAATTAAAATAAGGATGGAGGGTCGGGTGATGTGTTGTTTCTCTATGATGTTGGAGTGGTGGACCCCACTGTGGATCCCAGTGACCATGTCTGGCGTAAACGTTGCAAGCTAGAAGAACTCTGGCTCTGTGTCGATGAGCTGGAGTTTGAGCTTCAAACAATGTGAGGTATCAAGGAGGGGAAGAGGTCCCGGGATGCTGTGATTCAGGAGAGTTACACTCCTTAGATCAACTGACTCAAATTCAGCCAGTGGTTAGAAAACGGAGGGTTTGGCTGTGAGTGAGGCAGATAGAGGGATCCAGGAGGTAAAGTTGCAGGAAACCTCAGCCCCTGTCCGTGTCTAACAGTTTCAAGAGTTTTCTTGCCTGTGTGGATAGAAATAGGGTCTGCAGGGAGGATGAGCATATTGGCCACACACCAAGTTGAGGGAAGCTTTCAAGTGGGGCAAGCGAAGAGAAATGTAATTGTAATTGGGGATAGTATAGTTAGCGGCATAGTGACTGTTCTCTGTGATCGGGATTGAGAGTCCTGAAAGTTGCATTACCTACTGGTGTTTGGGTAAGGGATACCTCATCTGGGCTGCAGAGGAACTTGGAGTGGGAGGGTAAAGATCCATTGGTCGTGGTCTTTGTAGGTACTAACGAAAGAGATAAAACTAGGGCAGAGGTTCTGCTAAGGGATACGAAGAGCTTGGAGCTAAATTAGAAAAGTGAATCAAAAAGGAAATCATCTCTGGATTACGGCCTGAGCCATGAGCTAATTAGCACAGGGTCCGCAGGAAAATGCGTGGCTCAAAGTTTGATGTGAGAGAAATGAGTTTGTATCATGGGACATTGACACCAGTACTGGGGAAGGAGGGCACTGTTCCGATCCGACGGTCTTCATCTTAACCGTGTTGGGACTAGAGTCCGAGCAAACCGCATAACTAGGGCTGCAGACTGGACTTTAAGTTAAATGGGGGTGGGGTGGTGTCAGTTTAGGGAAAATTAGAAAACCCGAATTAAAGGAGGGGTAAGAGTGCAGAACTCAAAAAGAAGGCGTTTTGTATGTTTTCCTTTATTGGTCAGAGCACTGAGTACAGGAGTTGGGATGTCATTTTGCGGCTGTACAGGACATTGGTTGGGCCACTGTTGGAATATTGCATGCAATTCTGGTCTCCTTCCTATCGGAAAGATGTTGTGAAACTTGAAAGGGTTCAGAAAAGATTTACAAGGATGTTGCCAGGGTTGGAGGATTTGAGCTACAGGGAGAGGCTGAACAGGCTGGGGCTGCTTTCCCTGGAGCGTCGGAGGCCGAGGGGTGACCTTATAGAGGTTTACAAAATTATGAGGGCATGGATAGGACAAATAGACAAAGTCTTTTCCCTGGGGTCGGGGAGTCCAGAACTAGAAGGCATAGTTTTAGGGTGAGAGGGGAAAGAAATAAAAGAGACCTAAGGGGCAACATTTTCACACAGTGTGGTACGTGTATGGAATGAGCTGCCAGAGGAAGTGGTGGAGGCTGGTACAATTGCAACATTTAAGAGACATATGGATGGGTATATAAATAGGAAGGGTTTGGAGGGATATGGGCCGGGTGCTGGCAGGTGGGACGAGATTGGGTTGAGATATCTGTTCGGCATGGATGGGCTGGACCAAAGCGTCTGTTTCCATGCTGTAAATCTCTATGACTCTATGACACTAAGTTATTCAAATCTCCGACAGAGACGCAGAGAGAATGGAAAGTGTTAGTAATCAAACTTCAAACACACAGGAAAAACAAATACCAATGAGAAGAGGAAAGGCTAATACAGGGCTGAACTGTTATATCGGAAAGCATACAGTATAACGAATAAGGTAAATAAACTTGTGACTCATACACAAATTGGCAGGTCGCCATCACGGAGACGTCGCTGAAAGAGGATCAGGACTGAGAGCTGAATATTCAAGGATATGCATCCTATCAAAACAGAGGGGGTGGGTTTGTCTTATTAGTAAGAAATGAAATGAAATCAATAATAAGAAATGAAGTAAGGTCAAATGTTATAGAGTTTGTGTCGGTAGAATTGAGAAATCACAATGGTTAAAAAAAAAGTAGTTAGAGTTCTGTTCAGGCCACCAAACAGTAGTCAGGAGCTGGGGTGCAAGATACACAGGAGCTAGAAAGATGTGTAGGAAATACAAACTTACAGTAATCATGTGGGTTTTCATTACGGAGGTGGGCTGGGAATTCAGGTTGATGGTGGTTTGGAAGAAAAGGAATTTGTAGAATGTCTATGAGATAGCTTTTTGGAGCAGCTTGTGCAGGCAGACTAGATGAGGGAGCTTAAGGTGAAGGAAATCATAGGAGGCAGTGAATCATAATATGATTTAATTTACTCTGCAATTTCAGATGGAGCATTTAGAATCAGAGGTAACGGTATTAAAGCTGAATAAAGGCAATGATAGAGGCATGAGAGAGGAGTTGGGTAGAATTAACTGATAGAAGGGCCCAGCAGGAAAGACAGTGAAGCAGCAAAGGCAGGAGATTTTTGGTGTTATTCATGATGCAGCAGAGAATTACCCCGAGTAAAAAGTGGCATGCTACATGGAGAATGAGGTAAGTATGTCTGACGAAGGAAGTCATGTATAGCATAAAAGCAAAAGAGAAAGGATATAATGTGGCAAAGTGCAGTGGGAAACCAGAAAGTTGGGAAACGTCCAAAGACAAAACAGAGGGCAAACAAAGTAAAATATGGAGGGAGATTATTAAATATGGGGGTAAGCTAGTCAGTGAGATAAAAGAAGTCTGTAAGAGTTTCGTTCGATATATAAAATATAACAGAAAGGCAAAAGAGGGCATTGGATTGATCGAAAATGACACTTGAGAGATAGTAGTGGGGGCCAAGAAAATGGCGAGGAATTGAATAATTACTTTGCATCAGTTTCATGGTGGAAGACACGAATAAAGTCTCAAACATTCAGGAGAGTGAGGGGCTAGAGCTTAGTATGGTGGCCACCACCATGGAGAACATGCTAGAAAAAAGCTGAATGGCTTAAAGTTGGTTAAATTATCTGAACCAGAGGGATTAAATCCCTGTGTTATAAGGGAGATAGCTGAAGAGTTAGTTGACGTGATGATGGTGATTTTTCAGGAATCACTCGAGAAAGGAACGATCCCAGAGCATTGGAAACCCACTAACGTGACATCTGTTTTTACCCAGGGAGTAAGGAAGAAAAGACAAAATAAAACGCTTAACGTTTGTCATGGGGGAAGATCCTGGAATCCATTGTGAAGAATGAGATTTCTGAATACATGGAAGAGTTTGGTAAAATAGGGCAAAGTCAGCATGATTCCATCAAGGATAAGTCAGCATGATTTCCATCAAGGATAAGTCAGCATGATTTCCATCAAATTTGTTGGAAATCTTTGAAGAAGAAATGAACAGGCTCGATAAAGTACAGCCAATGGAAGTTATCCACCTGGACGTCAAGAAGGGCTTTGACAAGGTGTCACACAGGAGATGATTGAGTATGATAAGGTTCCGTGATGTTAGAGGCCAGGTAGAGGCATGAACAGAAGCTTGTCTGTCCGACAGAAAGCAGAGAGTGGGGATAAAATGGTCCTTCTCAAGATGGCAGCAGGTGACAAGTGGTGGTCTGCAAGGCACAGTGTTGGGACCATAACTTTTTACCTTATTCGTTAACAGTCTAGATGATGGACTGAGGGCACTCTGGCTAAGTTTGCAGACGAAACAAAGATAAGTAGAGAGTCGAGGCGGAGGGGCTGAAGAAGGAGTTGGCCAGGTAAAGGGGTTGGCAGATGCATTCCAATGTCGGAAAGTGTGACGTTGGAAATGGTATGTTTCCTCAATGGGGAGAAGATTCAGAAATCTGAAGTGCAAAGGGACTTGGGAGTTCTAGCGCAGGGTTCTCTTAAGGTTAGCTTGTAGGTTGAGGTAGTAGTTAGGAGGGCAGTTTCAGTTATTATTGATGGCATTTATTACGAGAGAAATTGAATATAAGAACAGGCAGTATACAGCTTTGGTCAGACTACATTTGGAGTGTTGTGCGCACTGTTGAGCCCCATATCTCAGGAAGGATGTATTGTCCCTGGAGCGAGTTCAGAAGATTTTCAGGGGAACAGTCGTCGGAGTGAAAAGTTTATTGTGTGAGGAATGTTTGAGTCTATACTTGATATAGTTTAGAAGGAAGAGGGGAAATGTAATTGAAACATACAGAATACTGAATGACCTGAACAGTGTGGATGTTCATACGATGTTTCCATTGGTAGGAGAGACGAGGAACCAAGGACACAGCCTTAGTTTAAAACGAATACCTTCTAGAACGTTGATAAGGAGACTTCTTTAACCAGGGAATGGTGATTCTTTGCAATTTATTGCCAGAGAAGGCTGTGGGGCCATGTCATTGAGTATATTTGAGGTGGTGATAGTTTTTTCATTATCCAGGGCATCAAGGATTATGGGGAGAACGTCGGAGAATGGGCTTGAGAAACTTAGCAGTGATGATTGAATGGTGGTGTAGACTTGATCAGCAAACTGGCCTAATTTCTGCTCCTATATCTTATAGTCTTATGGTCTAAACCTTAAGGAGGCACCTTGCAAATCTGAGAATATGGATTAATGTCCTTCATGAATGTCAGTAGCTGGTGGGAATAGTGAACTGTTTTAGAATGACAGTATTGTGGCTGCTGTCGGGGTGGTGGATAATATGACATTCAGTGCAGGATCACACACCAACTGTACTGTATTAATGTGGGGAGAGTTTATTCAAAACATGAACCTCTCTGTCTCTCTCAATCACTGTGGGGATTGGGGGTTGGGGTGTGTAGGCGTAACGTCCTTAGAGGCACTTAAACTATCCAGATTCATGCATCCTGAGTGAAACAAAAGTGATGGAATTTATCACCTTCCCATTGTCTGTTTAGAATAGAAGGAGTGATTGTCCATTCCTCTCAAGGTTCACTGCAATCACCTCTTATTATCTCACAGCGTGACAGATCAACCTTCACTCACTCCTCATGGAACCATCATCCCAGGGATTAATCCGGTGGAACTCCTGTTTATTCTTTCTGTGATAAGGAGATCACTCCTTGTAAAGGAGATAAAATCTGTCCACAATACCCCAAACACTGCCTCAACAACACTCTCAGAGTTGAACACAATAATTCCTGTCCCTCACTTAGCTGGCTCCATTTCCTTCATGTGACACAGGAAGCCATTCATTTACGATGCACTGTCACTGAGTTGGAATTTAAAACATCCTTACATCTGTAGGTCAACATCAATAAAGCCAGCACCAGAGATGCCTATAGAGATGGACATCACTCTTGGGGAGAGACCCAATCACAAAGAATACATATAAAATAGTGAATGGCCACCTACCTGAATGGAATTCACCTGCAGGAATGTGGGATGCAGGCAGAGGAAGGGAGTTATCTTTCATTTTGGTCTTCCCTCACGGGATGTGAGCAGCCCTGGTCAGGCCAGCATGTTATGCCAGCCTTGAACTCAGTGGCTGGTTCAGCTGTTCCACAGGACAGTAAAGAGTAAAACACAGTGCTGTGGGTTTGCAGTCACACAGAGACCTGACCAGAGAAGAATGACCCATTGCCTTCTCTAATGGGCATGAGGCAAGCCGATACCAACAGATTATAATTTTGTGGCTCTAGATTATGAGCCAGTGACGTAACCAAAATACACTGTCTTTCCATCTTTCTAATTCTGTGCAGGGAACAACGTAAACATCTCAAGTGCAATTATTTTGCAATGGACACGTGGTAAGAAGGGACTTGAAACAGCTACATACGGAGATTAACAAAGGCACAAACAATGGTTTATTCAGGAGTTGTACTCCGGCTGAGGAGGAGACTGGGATGTCATGGTGGCGGTACTGAACTGGATTGGTGAGTGGGTGGATATGGAAATGTAAACTTGTGCAGGAGAAAATGAATCATGGAGAACAGTCTGTTTCATCCCCGCATATTGGTGCATAATATTTAAATGACCATTTGCTAGTTATAATTTGTAAAGAATGGACTCTTTGATTGGAACTGAAAACATTGACTTGCACCTTTCCAAAATTTCCATATCATATACATCAATTCAGTTCAGACCGTTTCACTAGACAGATTGAGTGACATACCAGGAACACCAACTATAGCAATGATAGGATAGTAACCAGCTTGAATAACCATCAGTGCATCTTCAACACGCGATGTTAATGATATCCAAGGCTGGAAAAGCCAGAAAAGACCCCAGGATAAACTCCTGTCCATTGCTGGAAATTTCCATTCGAATGTTCTCAGATCCTGATCCATTGTTGAAACATCCAGTCTAATGTTCCCAGATTTTGATCTCTCCTCCTTCTCTCTCTGAAGCTGCTGATCCCTGTTACTGGTGTGGGTGATGCTCCCGCTCAGAATATGGGATAACACATGGAACGCGTTCCCTTATTGATAGAAGAGGGAAACTCTCTGCGGACCCATAGGATCCATGGAGACTCATATAATCACAATCGCTGAACAAGTAGCTCCAGCTAACCCTTTTCAATTTGATACTGTTTTACTAAAATTCAAAATAACTTTGAACATTGATACATTCAGGATGTGATATGTGAGTGTGACTGAAGGAAGGAATGTCGGAGGTGGCAGATTGATTGTGTGTAATCATTCAGTCTGCCTTGGATATAGAGGTAATTCCAGAGGTTTAACTGAACATAAACATGTTTCTCTGCTCATAAATGGTGAAATAAATCCTATAATTACTGATCAGTCATCGCAAAATCATTAAAACATTGAGAGAACATCTGTCCATGATCTGATGGCAATATGTTTATAACAATCAAACGGCATGCATATGTTAACAGAGAATTGTACGTGACAAATAAAATTCAGATTGTTATTCAAGTATCAGAGAGGGCAAGCGTGGATGTTGACGTTATCAATGTTAAGGAACTGTGATGAAGTATCATCTACTGACTTCAATTACATTGTAATTTTGACATTGGGGAAAAGACAGAAGATGGAGTGGACTGGGGGACATGGCTGTTCAAAATGGGAAGAGGTACATTGATGTTCCCCAGTTTTCACTATTGGAACGTTACTCTTTATAACTCATATGAAAACAGAGTCAAGGATACGTCTACAATGAGAAATTAGCAGAGACAATATTAATGAAATGTATTTATGCAATACAAAATACAGGGACAAAATGATTTTCTATACAGACTAAAATATACAAAGTACAAAGAGATAAGATTGTTAAAATGTACTCCTGATATTGAGATATATAAACTGAAATGTGGATTAGAAAACTAGGATAGTGGTGTGCAAACTTTATCAATCATTATTTGATCCACAGCGGAGCTGCTGATTTCCCCTCTGTCAGTGATATCCCTCACTAGATTCTCTGGCCCAGTCTCTCACACAGTATCTGGAGATGGGGTGGGAGTTTTGGGTGCGGTTATCATTTCCTGCTGCTCATGGCATAGTTTATTTTAAAAATCCACCTTCGCCATGGAACTAATCTACTGATCTATTGGGTTCTGCTTAGATGTCAGTAACCCAGCTCTGTGATATTATTGGAAAGAAATGATCTGGGATGACAGCCAGTGGTCACAGAGTATGGCACCCAGACAAAGGACTTGCAGTTCAGAGGAATCTCTAAGTAAAACTTCCAACTTCTTTCTGTCCGTATTTATCTACACTCATGCTGTCTTCTGATTTATCTGACTTCACCCTCATCTGACACCTCTTCCTCTCCCACTCATTCAATCCCTCCTCTTTCTATCCTCTCTCAGTTTATCTCACTTCACTTTCTTTTTCTCTGTTTATTTCTTCAAAGTTTGTGAGAAGATTTGTGAGAACAGCCAGGGAATTCTTAGATGCTTGTCACTCATCCACAGATTCAATCAATAAGCACACATTGATCCAATATACCGGCCACTGCAGCGGACAGCTGGAACTGACAACCGGAAGCGGCAGAGACAAATCACTATAAATGCCTGAGGAAACATCACAGAAGCGCTTCACAGGACGCTCCCACGCACTGAGGATGTCACCTAGACAGGGGATGCAACGTCTGCAACATAAATTCCCAGCTCGGCGAACAGAATCACAACATCTGTTGATTTCTCTCTCACACCAGCTATCTCCATACATTGTATCTCCAATTGTGCAGTTGAAGTGTTTGTGACCCCACAATGGGTTGACAGACCTCCATCGGTGTTATAATAATTTGGCGGTTCTCTGATCCACAATAAATACTTTAGGTGCCTGGTCAGATAAGCTGGTGCGGTGACAGGTACAGTGCACAATCACCCATTATCTCTTCCTTTTCTTCTCTGATGTGCAGCTGCCTTGAAATGTCTTGCAAACAAAATAGACTGAATGAAATTCGAGCAGTCCAGAAGACGTTCATGACGGTGGATTTCAATTTGGATTTAATGAAGGATGAGGATCCAGATAAACACAAGCAATGAAAGAAAAACAGGGCAACACAAGAAATAGCAGCTGAGTACAACATATGGTTCCAAATAGGCCTCATGGTATAATCGCTAGATTATCAATCCAGAAATTCAGCTCTTATTCTCTGGACCCAGGTTCGAATCCCGCCACTGCAGATGGTGGAACTTCAGTTCAATAATTTTTAAAAAGCTGGAATTAAGAATACACTGATGAGAATGAAATCATTGCCGATTGTCAGAAAAAAATCCATTTAGTTCACTAATATCCTCCAATAAAGTAATCGTTTATCCTCACTCCAGACACAAAGTAATGTGATGACTCTCACTCGCCCTCTGAAATGGTCCAGCGTATCATTCAGTTATATCAATCTATTCAAAATCTCAAAGAAATAAAACCGGGTATCGATCTGACCACCGAAAAAGTCATTTGGAAACATCACTGTCGAACCTGCAAAGTCCTCCTTACGAACATGATGCTTTCAGACGTGAGTTGGGAAGCTTGGACTGGGAGCAATTGTTCCATGGAAAGGGCACTATAGACATTTGGAGACTGTTTAAGGAACAGTTGTTGCGAGTGATGCATAAATGTGTTCCTCTGAGACAGGCAAGAAAGGGTAAGATAAAGGAACGTTGAATGATGAGAGCGGAGGAGCTTCTCGTCAAAAGAAAGAAGGCAGCTTACGTAAAGTGGAGGAAACAAGGGTCTTGTTCAGCTCTAGGGGATTACAGGCAGGCGAGGAAGGAGCTCAAAAATGGCCTGAGGAGAGCCAGGAGGGGAAAGGAAAAAGGCTTGGCAGGAAGGATTAGGGAGAATCTAAAAGCGTTTTACGCGTATGTGAGGAATTAGAGAATAATCAAACACACAGTAGGGCCGATAAGGGATATCAAAGGGAACTTGTGTATAGAGTCTGAGGAGGTAGGAGAAGCCATAAATGAGTTGTTTGCTTCTGTTTAACTAAAGAAAAGGACGTTGTAGTGAATGAAACCATTGAGGAGCAGGTAAACATGCTGGAACGGATAGAGATTGAGGAAGCTGATGTGCTGAAAAGTTTGACAACCATTAAGATTGACAAGTCGCCAGGGCCAGACAAGATTTGGCCCCGGCTGCTTTGGGAAGCGAGAAATGTGATTGCTTCGCCGCTTGCAAAGATCTTTGCATCCTCGCTCTCCACTGGATGCGTACCTGAGGACTGGAGGGAGGCAAATGTAATTCCTCTCTTCAAGAAAGTAAATAGGGAAATCCCTGGCAATTACAGACCAGTAAGTCTCACATCTGTCGTCTGCAAGGTGTTACAAAGGATTCTGAGGGATAGGATTTATGACCATCTGGAAGAGCATGGTTGATTAAATGCAGTCAGCACGGCTTTGTGAGGGGCAGGTCATGCCTCACAATTCTTATTGAGTTCTTTGAGGATTGTACGAGACAAGTTGATGAGGTTCTAGCGGTGGATTTAGTGTATATGGACTTCAGCAAGGCATTTGATAAGATTCCACATGATAGGCTCGTTCAGAAAGTCAGGAGGAATGGGATAAAGGGGAATTGAGCTGTCTGGATACAGAATTAGCTGGTCGACAGAAGACAGCGAGTGGTAGTGGAAAGAAAGTATTCTTCCTGGAAGTCAGTGTTGAGTGGTGTTCCACAGGGCTCTGTTCTTGGGACTCTACCATTTGTAATTTTTAATAATAACTGGTATGAGGAGATTGAAGGATGGCTTAGCAAATTTGCAGACGACACAAAGGTTGGAGGTATCGTTGACAGTATAGGGGGCTGTTGTAGGTTGCAGCATGACATTGACAGGATGCAGAGATGGGCTGAGAGGTGGCAGATAGAGTTCAATCTGGATAAATGCGAAGTGATGCATTTTGGAAGGTCGAACATGAAAGTTGAGTGCAGGATTAAAGACAGGATTCTTGGTAGTGTGGATGAACAGCGAGATCTTGGTGTGCAGGTACATAGATACCTTAAAATTGCCACCCAAGTGGACAGAGTTGTTAAGAAAACATATGGTGTTTTGGCTTTTATTAACAGGGGGATTGAGTTTAAAAGCCGTGAGAGCTTGTTGCAGCTCTATAAAATTTTGGTTAGACCACACTTTGAGTATCCAGTTCCGGTCGCCCTATTATAGGAAAAATGTGGATGCTTTGGAGAGGGTTCAGTGGAGGTTTACTGGGATGCTGCCTGGAATGGAGGGCTTATCTAACGAAGAGATGTCGACTGAGCTCGAACATTTTTCTTTGGAAAAAAAGAAGGAAGAGAGGGGACCTAAATGATGTGAACAAGATAATGAGAGGCACAGATAGAGTCAAAAGCCAGAGACTTTTTCCCAGTGCAGAAATGGCTAAGACAAGGGGTCACAGTTTAAAGCCGCTTGGCGGAAATTATAGAGTGGATATCAGAGGCGGGTTCTTTACGCAGAGAGTTTTGAGAGCATGGAATTCATTGCCAGCAGCAGTTGTGGAAGCGAGGTCATTGGGGGTATTTAAGAGACTGCTGGACATGCATATGGTCACAGACATTTGAGGGTTCGTACGTTAGGTTTACCTCACATGAGGATCAATGGTCGGCACAACATCGTGGGCTGAAGGGCCAGTTCTGTGTTGTACAGTTCTATGTTCTATGTTCTTACTGAGGGCTTAGTGCCAATATTGCGATAACCGGCTTACAGATTAGTCAAGCAACAGCCTGACATAGTCAAGCAACAGCCTGACATAGTCATGCTCACGAAATTATACCTTTCAGAAATACCCCAGACACCACCATCACCATCACTGGATATGTTCTGGCCCAAGGTCAAGACTGATCCATCAGAAAGAGCAGCTCAGTGCGATACATTCTGGAGGTAGTTGCTCTGCGAGTCCCCAATATTAACTCCGGACCCAATGAAGACCCATGACTTTAAATTAAACGTGGGCAAAGCAGCCTTACTGATTATCATGTAACGTCATTCCTCAGTTGAATCAGTACTCTTCCACGTTGAACAAAACTTGGAGAAAGCACTCACTGTGAAAAGGGGCACAAAGTGTATTCTGCCTGAGGAATTTCAAAGTCAACCACCAAGAATGGTTTGGCAGGAGTACTACTGATCACGTTGGTCGGGTCCTAAAGGACATAGCTACTAGATTGGGCCTGCAGAAGTTCGTGAGGGAATGAACGAGAGGGAAAAAACATACCTGACCTACCAACTGCAGGTGCATCTGTCCATGACAACATCGGTAAAACTGACCACCGCACTGTTGTTGAGCAGGCAAAGTCTCACGGTGGCATTGAGAATAAACTCTATTGTGTTGTGTGGCACTATTCCCATGCTAAATGGCACAGACTTCCAACAGATCTAGCAACTCAAGACTGAGCATCCATAAGATGCTGTGATCATCAATAGCAGAAGAACTATACTCCAGCAAAATCTGTAATGTCATGGCCCAGCATATAAACCACTCAAAAATCCCATCAAGCCAGAGGATTAACCCTAGTGCAAAAGAGAGTGCAACAATGGGGAAAAAAACTGCTCAAATATGTTCTGTACATAAAACACAGGGCAATTCAACCCAGAAATACCGCCTCATCATTCTAATCTCCATCATCAATAAAGTGATGGAAGGACTTATCAACAGTGCTATCTAGCAGCACCTGCTCAGCAATAACCTGCTCAGTGACGCCCATTTTGGGTTCCACCGGGGCCACTCAGATCCTGACCTCAGCACAGCTTTTGTTCAAACATAGAAAAATGAACTGAATTCCAGCACTTGAAATCAAGGCTGCATTCTTTTAAATTTCGCATCAAGGAACCCAAGCAAAAAGGATATTGCGAGCAAGTACTTCATTATTGGAGTCATACCTGACAGATAGGAAAAAGGTCATTGTTGTTGGAGGTCAGTCATCTCAGTTTCAGAATATCTCTGCAGTAGTCCCTCAGGATAATGCGAATGTTGGTTTGCTCCATGAACTGGAATGTTCATTTTCAGACGTTTCCTCATCATATTTTTTAAAATCTTCAGTGGCCCTCCGGATGGTCCAAACATATTCTGCTTCTTCATGAATGGCCATCTCTCCATCATAAGGTCAGAAGTGGGAATATCCGACAATGACTGCACAATGTTCATAACCATTCGCAAATGCTCAGGTATGGAAGCAGTCCTTGCCAAAATGCAACAAGATTTGGACAATATCCAGGCTTGGGCTGACAAGTGACAAGCAACACTCGCACCACACAGATGCCTGACAATTACCATCACCGGTAAGAAGCAATATAACCACTTGGTATTCAGCAGCATATTTGTCATTAAACTCCCCCCCGCCCCCCTCATCAATACACTTGGGGTTACCATTGACCAGAAACTTAGCTGGAATCGCCACGTAAACATAAGAGCATATCAGAGGCTAGGAATACTGCGCAAGTAACTCACCTCCTGTCTTCCCAAAGCATGTTCACCATTTGCAAGGCACAAGTCAGGAGTGAGATGGAATACTCCCCAATTGCCTGAATGAGTGAAGCCACAACGACACTGAAGAAGCTTGACACCATCAAGGACAAATCAGTCCAATTGCTTGGCACCACTTCCACAAGCTTTCACTCCACTCACCAGCAACGGTCAGACGGAGCAGTGTATACTATCGACAAGATGCGCTGCACAAATTCTCCAAAGATCCTCAGAAAGCACCTTCCACTCCTACGAGCACTTCCATGTAGAA
Source organism: Chiloscyllium punctatum (assembly GCF_047496795.1). Lineage (NCBI taxonomy): Eukaryota > Metazoa > Chordata > Chondrichthyes > Orectolobiformes > Hemiscylliidae > Chiloscyllium > Chiloscyllium punctatum. The sequence goes on from NW_027309826.1 coordinate 706,563, forward strand.
TGATAATGCAGCAGGCTTTTGTGAACGCCACCACCTTCAAGCTCCGCTCCAAACCAGTCAACATCCTGAGTTGAAAATATATCACCATTCTTTTCACTGTTGCTGGGTCAAAACGCTGGAATTCCATACCTCATAGCATTGTGGTTCAACGCACAGCAGATGGACTGCAGCGGTACAAGAAGGCAACTCAGCACCACCTTCTCAAGGGGGCAACTAGGGACGGACAAGAAATTATGGGCCCATCCAGTGATTCTCATAACCAAAAAGTAAGTTTAAAAAGTTCCAAGTGGGGCACCTCGATGGGACAGGTTGTCTGATTTGAACACGAACAGGAAAGCAGTGCTTCTGATACTAACATTTTAGACCTTTCTGTTATTAGATAGGTGTTCAGTCTTCAATGACATATTGTTGCTGAGTGCTGTGATAAATTGCACCTGTTCTGTTAAATGCAACAATATTAGCGTAACAGGATCGATCCTTCAAATGTGCCAGACTGAAAATAACAATAATCGTAGAGACAATGTACTCCCGGTAGATGAGACTCACAGATAGCCGCTTATATTCAACATATCACTGCGCTACTGGTTAACACTGTTTCCTACCACCGTCCATTTTACAGGGGTTGCCACTGACCAGAAGTCAAATCAACGTACAGATACAAGGGCTACAAGAGCACGTCAGAGACTTACAATTCTGCACTGAATAAAATACTATATGACCATAAAGGCATGAGATATATCAATTTGTTGGGCCATTATGCCTATCTCTTCACTCTGAAACTGTGCCATTTTGTCATAGTCTCTACGATTAGTGGAAAAATCTTCTGTACTCTAACTGTATCAATTTTTGCGGTAATCGATTAATTTCAATCAGATGCGACCCCCCATTCTTCTAATTTCCATTGAGTACAGACATAGAGCCCTCAACTGCCGCTCATATGACAAGCCATCATTCCCAGGATAGATCATGTCCAACACCCGTAGATCCTTCCCCAGAACAGCTCATAATAATCCAAAAGCCGTCTGATCATAGCCCATTGCATTCTCAGCAGAATGTCTCCGCTCTTGTATTCTCACTCTCTTGAAATGAATGTTAACATTATATTTGTTTTCTGAACTGCCAACTGAACCTGCACATTAACCGTAAGAGAGGACGAGGACTCCAAACTTTGTTTGTGCTTCAGATTTCATGAAGCCTTTTAGAACATAGTGTCTGCCTGTATTCCGCCTACTGAAGTGCATAATCTCACAAGTTCCCATGTTGTGTTCCATCAGCCATGTGTTTTCCCAGTGTCCTAACCTGTCCAAGCCTTTCTGCAGCCTCCCCACTTCCACAATATCACCTGCCCACCCAATCATCATTGTATTATCTGCAAACCTAGTAAAACTCTTCCTTCTGAAGCCGAAGTCCCAACCTGATTCAAGAAGGTCAACATTATCCTGGTAAGTGAGAAAACACATGGACGGTGCCCTTATAGACTGCCACCCAGTGGCTCCAACCTCAATAATCATAAAGTGCTTTGAGAGGCTGGTTCTTGCCTACACCCACTCCAGTCTCCCAGCCTGACCTGCTGCCCGACTGATGTAACGGGTTCACAACGGACACTATATCCGAGCCCTGCACGCATCCCTGGAATATTTGGACATCAAGGACACCTACACCAGGCTCCTGCTCATTGACAAAAGCTCCACCTTCAAAATTATTTTCCCTGACAGACTAATCACAAAACTCGGCGACTTTGGTCTCGGTTCGACTCCCTGCAACTGGATCCTCAGGTTTCTGACCCACAGACCACAATTGTGAAGATCGGTAAAATCACTTCCTCCACAATAACATTCAACACTAAAGCTGCTGAAGGATATGTTCGCAACACCCGACAATACTCCCAGTAAACCCACGGCAGTACCCTCAGCTCCCTACTGTACTCCATATACACCCATGGCAGTGCCCTCAGCCACTTAACGTACTCCCTCCCTGTACACCCACAGATGTGCCCTCAGCCCATTATTGTACTCCCTGTACATCCACGGCTGTGCCCTCAGCCCACTAATGTCCTCCATGCACACCCACAGCTGTGTCCTCAGCCCCCTACTGTATTCCCTGTACACCCACGGTTGTTTCCTCAGCCCCCTAATGTCCTCCCTGTACACCCACGGCTGTGCCTTCATCCCCTTAGTGTACTCCCTATACACTCAAGGCTGTGCCCAGGCCAACTACTGAACTCCCTGAACACCCACAGTTGTGTCCTCAGCCCCCACTGTCCTCCATGCACAAACACGGTTGTTTCTGCAGCCCCCTACAGTTTTCCCTGTTCTCCTAAGGTTGTGTCCTCAGCCCACTAATGTCCTCCCTGTACACCCACGGCTGAATTTCCAAATTCCAAACAACGCCAGCTACTAGTTCGCTGATGACATCACTATAGCAGTACAGATATCAAACAACAACGCGTCAGAATGTAGAAAGGAGATATAGGGCTTGGTAGCATGGTATATTGATAATGACCTCTCTCTAATCCTGTAAACGTAAAGGAGAGATCATTGACTTTAGGAAGAAAGGAAGGGAACACACTCCATCTACATCAACCGTTTGAGGGAGTGCAGAGCATCAAGTCCCTCGGAGTGATGATAACTGACAACCTGTCCTGAACTTCTCACATAGGTCTGACGGTCGGGAAGGTTCAACAATGCCTCTCCTTCCTCAGTTGGTTCAGGAAATTCAGCATGCGCTACATCTACAGATACACCATTGAGGGCGTACTGTCCTGGTGCATAACAGCCAGGTACGGCAACTGCTCTACTCAGGACCGTGAGACCCTACAGAAGGTTGGGTGCACAGCTCTGACCAACACGGACTCTAACATCCGAACCATTGATTCCATTTACATGGCTCGTTGCCGCAGAAAGGCTGCCAACATCCACCCCAGATTACTGAGGGACGGGAGACAGGAAATATCTGGGTCAATAACAGATATTTTTGTAGCATCCTTGAACACTGCTGAGGTCCCGGAGGGCTGGGGATCGGCACAGGCTTGGACCACCGAATGGCCTGTTTCTGTGCTGGAATGTTTTGTTCTAACATTATCAAAGAACCATCACACCCCAGTAATGGTCTCCCACACCTCTTCGATCAGGCTAACAGATAGAGAAGCTTGAAAACACAGAGCAGCTGGTTCAGCAACAGCTTATTCCGGGCTGTTATGAGACTGATGAATGTACTCTCTAATCTCAGATAACGCTGATCTTGTTCGTGTTAATCTCGCCTCGCGCATGCCCTGTGCAGCGTAACCTGCATGCCTCTCAGTCATGTTTTACAGCCATTGTTCTGTACATCCTTGCTTAATATGATTTGCCTGTACAACTTGGTACATGCCAATGTAAATTCTCACCTCCCTTCCCCCAGCTCCCACCAGTGCCCGCTCCAAGCTCTCTCCGGTCCTCACCCCCAGCTTCTCCCATTCCCCATCCCTTGCTCATTGTGAGCCCATCCCCAGCTCCCTGTGTGCTTTGTCTCTCACTGTTTCTCTCACACTGTCTGTTTCCCTGTGTTTTCTTTTTCTCTGTCTTCTGTTTCTTTCCCTGAACTTACTATCTCCCCTTCTCCCTGTCCATATGACTGTTTGATTCTTGTTTTGTTTCCTTTCTCAGTTTATCTCTCTGTCCTTCTGTTTGCCTCGCTGTGTTCTCTCTCTCCTTATACATGTCTGTCTCTTTTTCCCTCGTTGTGATGGTGATGGCTTCTCTATTCTTTTGAAGCATGTGATGGCTCTTTGGCTAGATGTTGGCATTTCAATAAACTCAATTGTGTTTTGGTATCTTGGACATAATTTAAATTTATTGGTTAAATTTCAATTATTGTCAAAACAGCAAGCAGAACATCGATATCCATTTAACAACCAATGGTTGCATCTAAATATTTTGGAACTGTCTTCTCCCAGTGCTCTGCATTCTGACAACTGAAAGCATTCTGTTCATGTGCATAATAGTGTGACGGTAACTGCTCTTCCCAGGATCATAGGAAATTACAGACGGTTGTGTGCACAGACCAGCCTATCATGGAAGACAACCTTCCATCCATTTATAATTCTCGTTGTCAGCAAAAGGCTGGCAACATCAAATATCTCTCCCAAACCTGTAATTATCTCCGACAACCTCTTCCAAAAGGGAGGAGATACAGAGGCATGAAAACATGGGCCTACATGCTCAGGAACAGCTTCTTCCCTACTGTAATTAGACTGACGAATTGAAGTCTCTAACTTTTAAAATAATATAAATCTTGTGAAAGACGATCTTGCTTTGCACACCTCCTGTGCAGCTGTCACCTTGTGTGCCTCACTTTGTCTGAGTGCCCTGTGAGGCTCAAGGTCTTCTCAAGGGCAATCAACAAAGTGAACTAATGCTGGCCCAGCCAGCCATTCCTATATCCCATTAATAAATATAAGAATATGACGACACTCAGGGAACACAGTTGGGATCAAATCGCTTTAAACATGATCTTAGATAGATAGCGATTTCCCTCGGTATCTGAAAGTAGAGCGTTCCTACAAAGCCTTTCATAAACTGATACAGCATAAAGCGAAGAAGCATTAATTTATGCGCGAAAAATTTACCTTCCTTGTTAAAAGTGAAAATCCTCTTCGGATTTGTTATGGTTAGTGAAAACAGGACCTAATGGAGGATTTTCGGAAAGGGAAGTGGCAAAAAGCAAATTTTTGAAAAGCGGGGGATACATGTACTGACATGGGCATGATATTCAGGAAGATGGGAAAAGTTAAAAATAAATGAGGTGGATCTCACATTTTATTTCCATCCCAGCTGATCATCATTCCCTTTGTTTGCTCTTTGTCTTCTATCTCTCTCTTTCTCTATCGATTCAACTCACTCCTCCTGCCCTTCAAAGCAGACTTCCCTGTCACCAGCATTATTCCCACTATTTTCCAGCTGCTTTCTGTTCAGAAAAGCTTCCCAGCACTTTCTGATCTTTTCTTTGCATTTTTTATGCAATTTCGGATCTCCAGCATCTATCTTTATTTGGTTTAACCTTCAAATTTGTTATCCCATGGGAAGTCGGCATCTCTGCCAAGGGCAGCATTTGTTAATCATCACTAATTGCCTTGACTCTAACGCCATTCCACAAGCCAATATAAAGTCAAGCTCAATGATATGGGTCTGAAGTCACACATAACCCAGACCGGGTAGTAGTATTGGACTTCTTTACCGAAGATCATCAGTGAAACAGGAAGGTTTTCAGACAAAATGTGGGTTTTATGGTTGTTTTTCGTGAAATTCACTTTTATTCCAATTCTTATCATTTTTATTTAAGTTCTACCATCAGCTGTAGTAGGACTTGATAGAAATCGCTTGAAACCATGTCTTTCGGTTAATAAGCTTTGCTCCTGAATTACATCCAGCGACATTCCTACTCTGATTCATTGTCCTAATCATGAAGTAATGTCTGAGACAAGAACAATTTTGTGATTGTAATACATGTAACTGGAAAAGTGGCTGGAAGAGAGTTTGAAATATAAGGTCTGTATTTTACCAACGTGCAGTCAATGGTTTGCTCAGCCACAGCACTGACGCAGAGATGGAGACTGGGGATATTGTGAGCTGGTAGTGGACAGGGTTGGTGACATAGAGAACAAGAGATATAAATCAGTTCAGGGCAAAAAGCGGTATCGAGGTTGTGCACAGTTTTGTTCTTAGATGTTTTTAAGGGAGTGGTCTGCAATTCAGATGAATGGACACTGCAATTGAAATTGAAGATAAAAGATTCTTTCATTGGCAACTACAGATAACAGAAATTGCAATGAATTCAAAATTGTTTATGGGATTAATGAATGGACAGAAGTAGAGAATACCAACAATAGCGAAAATAGGTTATGATTTGGAGATGCCGGTGTTGGATCGGGGTGTACAAATTTAAAAATCACGCAACAGCAGGTTATAGTCCAACAGGTTTAATTGGAAGCACACTCGCTTTCGGAGAGTCACACATCCACCATTGGTTAGTAACACACACACTCCACCCCGCCCAAAATAATAACCAGCACCACAAATATCCGATATGGTAGAAATTTCCAACAGAGGAAAATGTTGAAAAGACGCAAGGAACGTTACCTCTCCATTTGAGTTATTATCCAGTCCATTGTTCTCAGATTCATATCTGTCTTTTCCACGTCTGTACAGTTGCTGATCTTTGTTATTGTCGGAGCTGATACATCTGCTCCTGCACTGGGATAGCGCACTGAGTGAAGCCCCTCACCAATAGGAGAGGGAAACCCTCCAGTGACACAGTTACAATGCATGAAGACTGACATCAATCACAGTCACTGAGGAAACAGTTCTAGCTTTCAATACAGCACATTCAGTTCACAATATAATTGGACTGGACTGGATGCTGACATCGCTAGCTATTGGTCACATCACCCATCACCAATTCCTCTAGTGAAGTCAGTTGTGAGGCAGAATGATGGATGTTTTCTTATCGCAGGCTCGATGACTCTGCCCTGTTGTACACTTGCAATGCTGTCACCATCTTATCCCGAATCTCCGCCCCTCCACAAAAAAAGAAACACAAACAGGATGTTGTTACTGTGCTGATCTCTCCTCCACGGGAACAAACGCCACTGGGCACAATTGCCTTGAACATAGACAGGAAGTGTGGACTTCTCTGAATGGTCCTCTCACTGCTCTAATAAAGAAACGTTGGACCTTCCATATAGAATATGTATCAGTAATTAATTTATGCAAATTGACAAACATCTTAACGCAGTTTTATTTGCTGTAAAACAGTAATGTTTACACTTTTGTCCCCTCAGTCCAAAACCAAAAGTGAACTTATTCATTATGACTTGTGAATTAATGAGTCAGTTTTAGCTAGGAGATAGGGCGGAATGGGGGTAGTGGCTGTGGAGACTGCATGGGGAGTACAATGATATCTCCCAGTCATCATCACTCTTAACGTCAGATAGAATTAAATATAGTTCACAACAAGGAACGAGCCAACGTTTGGGATATGCAATGCTGAATGACAATGTGAACTGAACAGGATAATTTTAAATATGATAAAGTGAACTATATTTTATATACACACCATTGAATAGGGTCACCGCACCTGAAGCATTAACTTTGATGTCTCTTCACAGATACAGACAGACCTGTGAGCTTTCCCACCAACGTCTGTTTTTGTTTGAGATTGATCATATTGTTCATATCTGGCAGGATGCTTATAAATAAAAGCAGATGCTATTAACAAAATGTACAGGGATATGGGGTCAATACAGGAAAATAATAGTAGAAATATCGCTCATTCCAAACTGGAAGAGACAATGGGTTGCGTTTTCACCACCTTTGCTGTAATAATTCTATGTTATGCATTGAAAGCTTTTGGAGATTGGGGAGACAAGCTTGTTCAATGAAGGACACAGAGTGTTCCATCATCAATAATCTATCCCTATTATTTCATGAAGTTCAACTGCCTCTAAATTGTATTTTCAATCAAAATAGATTTCCTGAGATTTAGATGTCTAGAATTTTCTTACTTTCTATCTTAAAGAAGAATCAGATTTCGGCTGTATTTCAGGTGTCACAGAAACAAGAAAGGACCACATTGTCCAAATATTACCAAGGTCAACATGTAGACCTGTCAAGCAATATGAAATATAGTGATAATGGAAACATGAAATACAAACAGAAAATGCGGGAGAAACGAAAAAGGTGAGGAAGTGTCTGCAGAAAGCAACATAATTAACATACGTCATATGATGTGACACTGTTCTGAAAAGTCCTATTAGAATCAAAGGTTAATTTTTTGCATCTCTGCTCAGATGTTGCCAGATCTATTGAGTTTCGGTCCAGCTCTTTTGATTTCTTTCTTCTTTCTGAACTGTGACAAAGTGTCTGATCTGAATGATAGCGTTAAAGCTGCTACCTCAGTTGAATCTCGAGTAATTTGTTATGGTCATTAAATAAGAAATTACAAAGTTCCTATGTTTGACAGGGCTCTAAATATCAATGACGTATTGCATTGTGAGAACTTGCGATGAAAATGTGGAAACAAAACAGAAATTGTTGTAAATGCTCAGCAGGTCTAGCAGCATCTGTGCAAAGAAATCAGAGTTAACGTTTCAGGTCCAGTTCCCCTTTCGCAGAACTGATAGTAACACGGAAAATGTTGGTTTATATGCAGAAGAGACTGGATAGATCTTAATGGAGACTGTTAGGAGCTAACAATAGGGTTTGAGTAATGGATCATCAGTGGAAGAGTATGTAGCAGTACAAGGGGTAGTGCAAGGGGAGTAAGAGTGTAAGAAATGAGTAGGACGGAACAGGAAGAATGGCAGATGACGTTTTAGTGACAGGGAAAAGCTTGTTTTTGAGGAAGTGAGATTGGATGAAAAAACATCACTGTACAAGGAAATCGGGATCTGGATTCCATTAAAAATGTAGAAAGGAATTCTTGTACTGTCTCTTCTATCACTTGATTCTTGTTCAAGTCGTACATGTGCTATATATTTCTATATCGCCATAAAGTGCAGACGACATGTTTCTTTCTCCCCTACGTGGTGTTTCAAAATTTTTGATTTTTTTACAGTATGTATTTGCTTCCAATTCAAGGTGGATATGAGAATATGATTTGATCTTCTGCAGTTTGCCCATAATATAGAATTTATTTGAATATTTATCCTCATCACACTCGCTGATTTAAAAAAACAATGAATGAGTCCATGTCCATCCTGCAGATGAAAAATTTCTCCAGCTCTGGCTATTGCAGGGAATGTTACAAAAAACAGTACCACACAAAATGCTAATGTTCCAAACCCTTGTTTATCCTAAATTATTTAAAATGTTTATAAATAAAACATGCAGAGGGGCAGAGTGTAAAAGATGAATTCAACTCTGTGTCGAAAATGCTATTTGTGGCTCACTTATAAAATGTGTTAACTACATCACTCATAAATTCACCAAAATAGGAAAAGCAAGAGACTGGAATTGTCAAATCATCCTCTGAATAACATCTAGAGAACAGGAAGGAAATCTTGGTTTGTTTGTGATGTTCAGAAATTACGATTGTGAGAATGTGGAAGGTGGGGAGCAGTGGAATGATGACCAATGTTATGGATGAAACAAAGATGGGCGGGGTGGATCACAGTCAGGAGGAAAGTGTTAGGCTACAGAAGGATAGAAACAGATTATTCAGATAGCCAGATCAACGGCCTGATGAAATTTAACACCGATAATTTGGGTAGATGCAAGTCAGAAGTAACAAGACAAGTGAGTACTCAATAGTGAGTATGAAAGAGGAGGGCTAAATTTGTTCCTTTTTTCTTTGCAGCAGGGAAAGTTGAGGAGGGAATATGGTACAGGTGTACAAGAGCAAATGGGGTATGGAGGGGATGAACAGACAACAGCTGTGTTCCTTCGTCAAAGGATCAAAAACAAAGAGACACACTTTTAAAGTGAATGTCAGGGGAATGAGAGAGGATTTGTGGAATGTGTTTCGAACTGAGAGGATGGTATGAATCTGGAATGCTTTGTCTCGATGAGTGGTTGAGGCAAGTAACCTCACAAACGTTTAAAATGTCTTTGGATATACACTTGTTGGCACAGACGTGATAGGCCTGTTTTTCATTGCATGATTCTTTGCAGTGGCAGCCATGAACATTCTGGTGTATCCTGAAACAATAAACCATGGCAGTTGCTGCTTTGTTCCTTTGACTGTACTCAGTAAGTGGCTATATTGCAAACCAGCATCATCTCATGCAACTTCAGCACTCACTCCATCAAAGGCAGCCCAGCCATCTCTGGGACCATCCAGTGGAATTCATATGCTCAGTGGACGCATTGTCCAACAACAACACTGACTCTATTCTAGTTGTTTGCAACAATTATTAAAGCTACAGCCATAATATGAAGACAGCTTTTCCTCCATTATAATACAGACCTCGAGCAATAAGGGTGTTATTTATCTGAAGCATAATAAATTCTTTCCCAGGTGTTCACTTTGACAAGCAGCAAGTTTTCCCGTGTTTTGCTGCTAGTTGTTTATCACGGAATTCTCCACCCCAACCTCTTTCCCCTTTAACATTTTCTTGTGCACTGTCTCCCTGATCTCACACACCTCACTCTCTCACATCCCCCACACTCTCTATCCTTACTTGTTAATCTCTGAAAAACCTGCACCTCATCTCTATAATTTAGACCAACTCCCAACTCACTATTTTGATTCCATCTCTCGGCATAGTCATTAGACTGGCCGTGCCTGATGTCCTATTCACCTCTACCTTCTGCTCAGTTCCTGATCTTCTGCTTTGGTTCTCACTCTACTGGTTTATTCAAATCCATCTGACTTGCACTAGAAAACCTCCCCAGACGGATGTTGGTGCTCGTCCAGTTAAGATACAATCTGTCTTTTTTGTACAGGTCCCTACCTGTCCTGGAAGAGATCCCAACGATACAACAATCTGGAACTCTCATTCCTGAACTAGATTTTTAACAACATGTTAAGCTCTACTGTCTTCTTCATCCTTCCCTCTTTTCCACATGGCACGGGGAGTAATCCAGAGATTACAGAGGATTATTCTCTCTCTCTCTCTCTCACATACACACACACACATTCAAACACACGCAGAAAGAAACTATATTACTTTGCAGAAGAATACAAATAACCTTAAAATAAACGGAATGATAAGTGGAATTAAGTATTTAGTTAAAGGGAGGATGAGAGAAATTGTGCTTCTTCTGGATGTCAGTTTGCTCGCTGAGCTGGAGAGTTACTTTTCAGATGGTTCATCACTGTACTAGGGAACATTATCAGTGAGCCTCTGGTGAAGTACTGGTGTTATGTCCCACTTGCTATTTATGTGTTTAGGTTTCCTTGAGTCTGTGATGTAATTTCCAGTATTGGTGATTTTATGTCCAGTCCTTTTTGTCAGAGAGTGTTCGATGGGATCAAAATCGATGTGTTTGTTGATAGAGTTCAGGTTGGAATGCAATTTTTCTAGTAATTATCGTGCGTGTCTCTGTTTGGCTTGTCCTAGATGGATATTCAGACACAGTCTAAATCGTGTACTTCCTCATCTGTATGTAAGGATACTAGTGATAGTGGGTCATGTCTTTTTTTCTGGCCAGTTGTTGTTCATGTATCCAGGTGGCTAGTTTTCTGACTGTTTTTCCGATGTAGTGCTTGTAACAGTTCTTGCAAGGCTTATTCTTACTTGAGCATAACAAACAAATATGTGAACTAATTGCGGTGCTCAAACCTATGAAAAAACGTTGTAGAGCAAAACAGGAATACTCTGTATCCGTTAGTTGGAATTGCAGCATCAAGGAGTTCTAATTTCAAGCTGGTCAGCAAAAGAGCCAGGAATGAGATAAGGAAAAACTTCTTTATTGAGTGAGTTGTTAGGATTTGGAATGGAACTGCCTGGGAGAGTTGTGGATGAACATTAAAAAATAGAACGGGATATGTATTTGCAAATATGAATTTAACAGGCTGCAGAGATAGGGCTGGCAAATGGGAGGGACTTGGGAGATACTCCTGGAGCTGATGTACACACAGTGGCCCATGGCCTCCTCCTGTTCTTTAAGATTTTGAACTCTATCATGTGTCTGATGTGAATAAAATTCAGGATCCGATTATTTCCCATTCTAAATGATCACGAATATCTGATTATTTAGTGCAGCATAAGCATTTAAAATGGAACTATTGCAAGGCCAACTTCATTATATAGTCTAATTATTGCTCAGAATATGAATATTTTAAATGTTGTATACCAATTACTCAAACAAATCTGTCATTGCTTTGGTTCAAATCTCTTTGAAAAGGTCTGACTTTTCACTCACACGATAATATGTTCATAATATGTGCATCGTTTTTGTTCACTGTCCACATTTCATATTAAACAAGATCCTTTCTAAAAATTAAAAGTTTTCAAATTATTGTTCACTAAAATTTGATAGCACAAATCATTTTTTTAGTTGAATATTCGCATTCCACGTTGAAGTATAGCTGTTTCTAATTCGCTGGCAAATAACTGAAGCTTGTACATGTCGGTGAGAAATTAAACTGATTGTTTATATATACATATATAAGAATGCTAATTCTATTTGATTGTTCAATCGTTCGCTCGCCCTGAACATGCAATCATTCAGAAGCCAACCACTTTCAAAATGTTGGAGTGATAATGCATTGTTCTGAATCCTGACATTGTGTGTGTAATTCTGATCGCCAAAAGAGTTACATCCATGTTGTTTGTTCGATAGAAAATCAAATGTACATTCTTTTTTCTGTGTTAGAAAATCTTGACAGGAGTTTATACTTTTGTTCCATAAATATAGAATCAACATAATGCTTTTCAGAGATTATAGTTCAGTCGAATAATCATAGTTGGCATCTTATTTTTGCCTAATTCACGAAACATAGCAAACATCTGATTAATACATGGGTCACCCAACTGATTGTATCTGAAGAAAGCAGCAGCAAATGACAAGTCAAGAATCGCGTTAATAAGTGAAATTGGCGGAGCGTGCGTGATGTAGAACACCAAACATACTCTAATGGCATTCAGGTGAATGTAACAATGAACAACATTACTGGATGTTTTGGGCTAACGCCCCTCCCCAACTTCCTAATTTCACACACATCACTCCCGCACACATTCAACAATTGATAAGAGACGACAGGCTGCATGAAACATAAAACACAGAACAGTACACCACAATATAGACCCTTAGACACTTGACGTCCTGCCGAACCTTTATCGTACTCGAAGGTCAGACTAACTGACATATCCTTCATGTGCCTATCCAATAGTCACTTATATATCCCTATTGCAGCTGACTCTACCAACGCTGCTGGCAGTGCATTCCAAGCACCCCCCACTCTCTGTGTAAAGAACCTATCTCTGACATCTCCTGAAACCTTCTTATAATCACCTTAAAATTATGCCCGCTCGCGATAGCCATTTCCACTCTACGAGAACGACTCTGGCTACCCATTCTACCTATGCCTCTCATCATCTTATACACCTCTATCAAGTCACCTCCCATCCTTCATTGCTCCAAGGTGAAAAGTTAGCTCTCTCAATTTTTCTATGTAAGACATGCCCTCCAGTCCAGGCAGCATCCCGGTAAATCTCCCCAGCACCCTCTCCGAAGCCTCGATGTCTTTCCAGTAATGAGGCAGCTAGAACTGAACACAATATTCTAAGTGTAGTCTCACCAGAGCCTTTTGGGGCTGTAACATAACCTTGTGGCTCTTAAACTTAATCCCAGACTAATGAAAACATATTATATCTTAATAATCTTATCAACTTGGTGACACCTTTGAGCGTCCTATGATAAGGAACACACGATCCCTATGGTCCTCCACACTGCCAATAATCCTGCCTTTAACCCTGTAATCTGCATTCACATTCAACCTTCCAAAATGAATCACTTCACACTTATCAGGGGTGAACTCCATCTGTCATTTACCAGCCCAGTTCTGCATCCTGTCAATGTCCAATTACAACCTACAACAGCCCTCCTCACTATCCATTACTCCAACATCTTTGTTACATCATAAAACTTATTAAATTAAAATTCACTTTATCATCCAAGTCATTTGTAAAAATCACAAAGAACAGCAGTCCCATAACTGATTCCTGAAGAACGCCACTGGTCACCAAGCTCCAGGCTGAATACTTTCCATGTTCTACCACCATCAGTCTTCAACAGGGTAGACAATTTTGTATCCGTACAGGCAGATTTCCCGGTTTCCCAGCATCCCATGCCTCCTTACTTTCAGAATGAGCCGACCTTATGGTAACTTATCAACCACCTGGCTAAAATCCATGTACATCACATCCACTGCTCTACCTTCAATGTGCTTGATCCCATTCTGAAAGAATTCAATAAGTTGTGTGAGGCATGACTTGTCCCTCAAAAAGCCATGCTAACGACCTCTAATCAAACTAAGATTTTCCAAGTAATCATAAATTCTGTCTCTCAGAATCATTTCCAATACTTTGCCCAATACAGAAGTACGACTGACTGGCCTGTATTTCGCAGGATTATCCCTATTGCCTTTCCTGAATAAGAGAATAACTTTTGCCAACCTCCAATCATCAGGCAGTATTTCACTGCACAGTGAGGACACAAAGATCATCGCCAAAGGCGCAGCAATCTCTTCCCTCAGTTCCACTGACAACCTCTAGTGCTTCCTGTATGGTCCAGGGGACTTATCTATCCTTCTGTTTGGACTTCACTCATTCTGTACTTCACCTCACTTTATCTGCTCCCTGTCCAACCAACTGATTGACTGCTTTCCATTTCAGGGCTATATACAGTGCTGCCCTCCTGAGCAAGTTAAATTCCAAATATTCTATGAATCATGGAATGGAAAAAAATTGAACATATCAATACCATCCTGATGAAGGGCTTATGCCCAAAGCTTTCACTCTCCTGCTCCTCGGCTGCATCTTGACTCGTTGTGCTTTACCAGCACCACACTTTTCAACACTGATCTCCAGCATCTGCAGTCCTCACTTTCTCCATTACTGAGGGCTGATCCCGCTGCACACTGAGCAGGGAATTAATCAGCAGGAATTTATTGTATTTGAAGCTGACTGTTCAGTTCTGGAACGTTGCATTTGATTAACACATTAATTAAAAATAAATTACAATTCAACGATTATTCATACAGTCCCAGAGTTACAGTTTTAGTTCATGGAAAGGCAGCTTGATAACAAAAAGTAATTGGCTGAAGAACTCCGAGGTACGGAGTATTCCAGGTGCTATATTCCAGGCTGGATGTCCTTTACCATAATGCTGGGAATATTATCAGATCTTCAGATTTGATAAGGGAACGAGGTGACATGGGGAAGTGGATATTTTTGCCATCACATAGATGCGTTTGATGGAGGTCAGAGCTGACAACTCAATATTCTGTGGTACAAGAACTATGGGCAGCGTAGGAGAGGGGCAAAAGATAAGGTGGTGTTGCCTTATTAATTATGGAGTCAAAGACTGCAGCAAGGACGGATGATATCTTGGAAGGGCATTCAAATGACAGTTTGTGGGTTGGAATTAGGTTCAAATCAATGACAGACACACTACTGGGGACATATTATAGGCCCCCAGATAAAATAAAATACAGGGGCAGGTACATAACCAATTCACTGAGGTGTGTCAATGCAATAATAGGATCATTATATTCAGGCATTTCAATTCCAAACATTGATTAGGGCAGCGATAATTATTTTAAGAGGGCAAAAATGTCTTGATTTTTATTCCAGAGAGCTCCTCATATAAACATGTAGCAGATACAACAATGGGTGGGGCTGTGCCGAGCCTCGCTGTGGAATGAAGCCAGTCAGGTGTTTGCAGGCAGGATTGGCTGAGCATTTCAGGATCAGTGACCATGACTCAAGCATTTTTAGCTTATTAAGGAAAAGACCAAAAAATAAAAGGTTTGAAAAATAAAAATACTTTGGATGATAGAGGCAGATCTTATCAAAAGAAAGACAGGATCTGGCCACCGTATAATTACTTCTGGGTGAAACTTTAGCAGAACAGCGTGGGCGTGGTGGGGATCACATGCTCAAAATGGAATTGATGAAGGTGTCACCACAAGATGTTACAATAAAGATAAAAATGAGGAAAACAAGCCCAGAGAGTATGGAATGTCTACAAATATTCAGAACAGAACTAAAAATGAAAGAGAAGCTTAAAGCACGCATAAAGTGAGCAGGTCAATGGAGGTCCCAGAAGAGTAGAGAACGTGTTGGGATAAATTCAAGAAAGTAAGTAGAAGAGCAAAAAGCGGGGTGATAAAAACATTAATGGGCAATATTATCAAGAATTCAAAGACATTCTATCGGTTTATTAAGGGTAAGAGGGTAACAAGAGAAAGAATAGGGAGTATTAGGGACCGAGGAGGCAAACTGTCCATAGAACCTGTGAATGTCAAACACGTACTGCATATTGGTCTTCACTTTGGAGAAGCAGTTCCTAGACAGAAGCTGAGGAATAATTGGAAGTTGATGCAGGATAAAAAGTGGGCAAATCTCTAGATCCGGATGAACTGTCTCTTAGACTGATGTGAAAGATGAGAGAGGAGATTACAGGCTCTTACATTTTGCACTTTGTTTTGTTTTGCCTCTGGCCACAGAGGTGGTGTGATCAAACAGAACAACATCTAATGTAGGTTCAACTTCTACACAGAGTGCTAGAAAAAAAAGCCATAGGATGAAAGACCACTAAGTCTCACATCAGTGGGAGGGAAACAATTTCAGAAAATTGTGAAGGCTGTTAAGAAATGATCACTAAATATCTTCAAGGCTGAGATCCACAGATTTTTAAAAAAGGTTTACAGGGAAAACGCAGGAAAATGAAATGGAATGTTATCAGAATAAATGTACCCTAATTGAAAGTAAACGCAGAGTCAGAGAGCGGGTGGACATACTGTCGGTCGTATGTCCATTGGCAAACCTTTTTTAATAGACTGTACTTACTGGAATATCAACATCTCTCACTCCGGAGTGAGACACAGTTTCGAATACAATCAGTAGTTACAAGGAATTCATAAATGCAGTACTAGTAGACCGAAAAAACCAGAGGACTGCGCCAACGCGGATGGGCTGTCAGGGTGAATATTTGCATCAGCGCAGTCACCACTACTAGGAGGAAGACCTCAGCAAGACAACCCCACCCCCACCCCCCATGTCCAAGCATGGGCCTGGTGTTTAGGAGTGCTTAAGGCCCAAACAATACATCACTGTAGTGTCTCCATCCTACCCTAACCAAACCTAAATGTGGAGTGGTCTATTAACGTACTGTGAGTGGCAGAATAGGTAGTAATGCTTTGGTTCCAGAGAAATCGGTGAGCAGCAGTTCAGCAAAAGGTAAAGGTAAGCTCAGATAAACTCTTTTTTAACGCTAGTCTGACAGCAGTGGAGATGGCAGTTAGGGCAGTTGTATGTTCCTCCTGCGGTTTGTGGGAGCTCAGGGAGATTTCCATTATCCCCGATGACTACACGTGTGGGCAGTGTACCCTGCTGCAGCTCCTGGGAGACCGTGTTCAGGAGCATTCTGGATCATCCGAGATATGGAACACTTCATAGATAAAAGCTTTAGTGAGGTGATCACACCCAAGTCCCTCCCTTAGCCATGTTTCTGTAAGGACTATAATATTCCAGTCTCATGTAAAGATCCACGCCCTAAGTTCATCTGCGTTACCTGTCAGCCCAGTTTCATTTAATTAAAAGCAATTTAATCCAACAGGCTTTCCTTGCTTCCTGTCGTGTTCCAAGCAGAGAGTATCTGGGCGACCACCAGGAATGGCGAAGGGAGTAGGCAGAAAGTGCAGGAATCCCCTGTGGCTATTCCTCTCGAAACCAAGTATACCATTCTGGATACTGGTTTTGTGTGTGTTGGGAGATGGGCTGGGTGTCAGGGAATGATTGTTCAGGGGAAAGCAGCAGTAGCCAAGATGGATGCGCTGGATCTGGGGGGGCAGCAGGAAGGGATAAAGGTAAACAGGGTCTTAGAGATAGGAGATTTGATTGTTAGGGGGCACAGATCGGAGATTCTGTGGCCTCAAACGGGAAACTAGGATGTTGTGTTGGCTCTCAGATTTCAGGATCGAGGATGTTTCTGAGTGGCTGCTGAATGTTCTCAAGAGGGCGGGTAAGCAGCCAGAAGTCATTGTGCACGATGGTACAAATGACACGGTTAGATATAGGAATGTGTTTCTATAGAATGATTAACTGAGAACTAGGAGCAAAGTTAAAAACCAGGACCTCGGTAGTGATAATTTCCAGATTACTTCCAGTGTCATGAGCTAGTGAAGGTAAGAATAGGAGGATATCAAGATAAATATATGACTAAAGAATTGGTGGGAGGGAATCATATTTTTAGACCATTAGGAGCTTTTCTGTGACAGAGTTGACCTGTTCAGGAGGGACTGGTGACAGATCCACTTGAGGGGGAATCAATATCTTCGCAGTCAGTTTTGCTAGTACAACAGGGGAGTGTTTAAACAAGATTGGCAGGAGGTGGAATCCTCAGCAGCAGGGAGGCAAGTGAGAGGCTGGATGGAGATACAGTAATCAATCATAGTACGTTGAGGAGACATATCAGGCTGGACCACGATAGGGAACAAGAAATGCCGATGGATTAAATTGTGTTTATTTCAGTGCAAAAGAGCTGACAGTTAAGGCCGATGAATTCAGCGTGTGGATAGGTTATCGGTGCTCGATAGTCTAGCTATTACAGAAACATGGCTGAGGGATGGATAGGACTGACAGCTTAATGTACCAGGGTTAAATGCATTAGAAGGAACAGAGATTGTGGAACGAGAGGAGGGGAGTTGCATTTCTGAATAAAGGGTGTATCGCAGCAGTGATCAGAGAAAAAATAACTGATGAAGATCATCCAATGAGGCTTTATGGGTGGAATTAAGAAATAAGAAGGGGATGGTGACATTATTGGGGTTGTACGATAGGCCCCCAAATTGTTAACAGAAATTGTAGGAACGGAAATATGTAGAGAGATTGCGGAGACTTTCAGGAACATTTGGGTTGTCATAATAGGGACTTAAATATTTTTTATAACACAGAATTGCACTGCCAGAGCATTAAGGGATTTGATGGGATGGAATGAATTAAGTGTGTTCGGAAAGTTTCCTCAAGCAGAATGTAGAAGGTCCTATATGGGAAGGAGCAAAATTTGTCCTACTCTTAAGAAATAGGTCAGGACAGGTGAGTGAGGTGACAGTAGATGTGCACTTTGGGACCAGTGACCATAGATCTATTAATTTTAAAATAGTTATGGAGAGGGAAAAAAATTGGTACACAGATTCAAGGTCTAAATTGGGGCAAGGTTAATTTTGATGGACTTAGACAGGAGTTTGCAGGGGTTAATTGGAGTAGTCTGTTTGCAGGCAAAGGGACCTCCAGCAAGTGCGAGTTTAAGATCTATATGTTCCTGTGAGTGTGAATGGAAAATTGACAGGAATGAGGTGCACTGGATGACAAGAGATGTTTAGGCTTTTACCAAAAGAAATGTGGGGCCGTGGCTCAGGTAGAGGCAGCTGGGATCAAGCGAATCCCTGGAGGTGTACAGGAGTTAACTGAAGAAGGAAATCAGGAGGGATAAAAAGGGGTAGGAGATAACCTTGCCTGAGAAGATCAGGGTGAATCCAAAGAGGTGCTTTAAGTATATTAAAGGTAAAGCAGTAACTAGAGAGAGAATAGTACCCCACAAAGACCAAAATGGATATGTTTGTGTGGAACCATAAGAGATGAGCGATGTCCTCAACAAATATTTCTCCTCTATGTTTACCGTGGAGAAAGACATGAGTACTTGAGAAACTGGGGAAATTATTGGTGATAACTTAGAGACGGTCCATATCACAGTAGAGGAGGTGTTGGATCTACTCGAATGTTTGAAGTTGGATACATCTCACGGTCCTTTCAGATATATCCAAAAACAGTGTAGGGGCTAGAGAAGAATTTACGGGGGCCCTGGCTGATATTTTTGATCATCAGTTACCACAGGTGAGATCCCAGAAGACTGGAGGAAAGCAGATGTCATGCCCTTATTCAGGAAGGACTAAAAAATAATGTCCAGGAAATACAGACCAGTAACTTAATATCTGTGGGAGGTAAATTACTTGGGAAGATTATGAGGGATAAAATGCACATGCATTGGGAAAACAGGGTTTCATTAGTAATAGCAAGAATGGCTTTGTGAGTGGAAGTTCACGCCTGATGAATTTGTTAAAGTTCTTTGATGATGTGACCAGGAAGGTTGAGTAGGGCGGGCAGGTAGACATCCAAACGAGTGGCGCTGGAAAAGCACAGCAGGTCAGGTAGCATTCGAGGGGCAGGAGAATCGATGTTTTGGTCACAAGTTTATCATCAGGAATGTCCAAGACATTGATATTCCTGCTTCTCGGATGCTGGCTGACCAGCTGGGCTTTTCTCGTGCAAAACATTTTTTCAATTCTGATCACCAGCATCTGCAGTGATGACTTTCTCCAAGGATGGTCGATCTGGTGTATATGGATTTCAGTTACACCAGAACAGGATGTGGCTTCTCAGCCCCTGGATCATGACATACATTTACAGGAGGAGACCAATCAGTCCCTGCAGTCAATAGAACGAGACCCAGTTTAGATCATGCAGCAACAGTATCAGCCTATTCAGCTACTTGAAGTACCACAGGTAATGGAAGAGGCAATAAAGTGACTGGACTATAAGGTTTATTCTAATAATACCAGGCTATATAGCCCGTCAAGCCTGTCCTTCCTTCAGTAAGGTCAGGGCTGATCTCTCTTGGCCGCAATTTCTCTTTCATGCCCAATTCTTTGTAGCCTTAACTCCCTGATGTGTCAACATTCATTAACACCACAGTGCTCCCTCAAACATTCTCAGATGTAGTTGTCTGGGATAGAGAGGCCCCAACAGTCACTACCATCTGTCTGAAGGAAACAGTCCCCACACATTTACCTTGGCCTTTGACATGAACAAAAGGTATGAAGTTAAAAATCACACAACACCAGGTTATCGTCCAACAAGTTTAATTGGAAGCACACTAGCTTTCGGAGCATCGCTCCTTCATTCGGTGTTGGAGGGCTCAATCCTAACACACAGAATTTATAGCAAAACTTTAGTGTGATGTAAATGAAATTATACATTGAAAAATTAATAGTCTGCTGAGTCTTTAATCTGTGTGAATACCATGATATTCAAACAGATGAAAGACTCAACAGACAATCAATTTTACAATGTATAATTTCAGTTACATCACACTGTAAATTTTTGGTTTAAACTCTGTGTGTTAGGATTGAGCCCTCCGCATTCACGTGATGAAGGAGCGACGCTCCGAAAGGTAGTGTGCTTCCAGTTAAACCTGTTGGACTATAACCTGGTGTTGTGTGATTTTTAATTATGTACACCCCAGTAAAACACGCATCTCCAAATCAAAACATATGAACACAGCGTCAGAATGATTGGCCCTGACAGGACATGAATGAACAAAATGTCAAGGAGGCTGAATAAAATTGCACCTAATTGGAATGAGTTGTAAACTCCCAAGTGGTTGGGCCATTCGGAGTACCATGTGGCTGGTGGAAATCAATCCTCTCAGTCCCTGGATATCTCTGTGGGCGATCCTTAGGGTAGCTTCCTCGACACAAACATCTTCAGCTGCTTCAGCAACGTCTTACCTTCTGTCATTCGATCAGAAGTGAGGATGCTCAGAAAACATCGCATAAAACAGCAAAACATGGACAACATTCAAGCTCATGCTGTTAATGTGTAGGCAACATTCATGTAACAGCACTGCTGGACCCTGAACATTTCCACAGGACTAAAAATGAGGAGCTCATTCAGCATCTCAAGCTGGTTTCACAGAAACATGAGAATGCCATTCAGCCCATAGAAGCTATTGGATAAGTAGAGGCACAGCGCATTCACTCTCTTACCTATTACACCAGAAGAGATTTTTAAAAAAAACTACAAATGTTGGAATTCAGGAGTCTGGAAGACCACAACAAGCCAGGCAGCATCAGGTGAAAAATTCCACATCTTGGGTATAACATTTCTTCATGTCTGGGGGTGGGGACAAGGGTGTGTACAGATAAAGAGGCGAGGTGGGGAAATAGGAGGAGGCGACCTGTTGTGGTGGGGAACACAGGTAAAGGGTACCACCGGGTTGGCCAATGGGAAAAATGAATCCAGTTGACAGTTGGAAGATGGGTTGATCAGAGGAACGGAAAGGGGAGGGGCTAAGCAGGAGGTCGGGGGATTGGCAGGGAGGTTACTAGAAATTGGAGAACTAGGTGTTGAGACCCCCGGCTGTAGGCTACACAGATGGAATATGAAGCGTTGTTCCTCCAATTTGTGCTTTGGTTGTTTGTGGCAATGGAGGAGGTCAAGGATGGCCATCTCAGAATGGGAGTGGGAGGTGGAATTAAAATAGGCAGTGACTGGGAGGTCAGGTCAGCCCTTACAGGCCCAGCTAAGATTCTCAGCAAACCATTCCCCTTAGTTTACATTTGGTCTCCCCGATATAGAGAAGACCACATCAGGAATGGCAGATACAGTAAATTAGGTTGGATCCGATCACCTGGCACATCTTCCACAAGGACTGATCCCTTCACAAATTTTGTTTCGTGCCATACTCCCCACCAAACCTGTCAATCCCCACGGGCGACTGACACTTGCAGATGAAAAATAAAATACATCACCTGCTGGCACACACCTCCCTCACCGCATCCATGGCCCAAAACAGTCCTTTCAGGGGAAACAGAGGTTCACCTGCCTCTCCTTCAACCTAGTTTACTGGACTAGGTTCTCCTGATGTGGTCTCTTCTACATCGGGGAGAGCAACGTAAACTAAGTGCACATTTCACCGAGCATCACAGCCCGGTCCAAAGGGGCTGACCTGAGCTCCCAGTCACCACCCATTACAATTCCCCTTCCCAATTCCTTTCCAACATGACCTCCTTGGCTTCTTCTGTTGCCACAGTGAGTCAGACCGCAAATTGGACGAATAACATCTTACCTTCTGCCTGGTTAGCATACAGCCTGGAGGACCAAACATTGAATTCTCCAATTTGAAATAACCTTCCCAGCCCCGCCTCCTCCCTTCCATTCCACCAAAAGACCCCACCTTCTAGCTCCCAACTGTATTCATCCCTTCCATCGACCAACCACGTTGCACCCACCACTTGTGTCCACCTATCCCCTACCTCACCATCCTTCTGCTCTCCCCACCCCAACCACTCCTTTCCCTCTTTATCTGTAGTTCCCCCTACCCCCACTCGCAATCCTGAAGAACGGGTATACTTGAACTGTTGACTTCTCCACCTTCTGATGCTGCCTGACTTGCTGTTTCTTCCAGCCTCGTGTTTGTCTATTATTACACAGGAATATAAGGTATCTAGTCAGCACAACACGCAGGTAAGCAGCTACCATCGGTCACCTCATAATGAAACTCTTCCCTGGAACGAGGAAGAGGACATTCAGCCACCCGAGACACTGACACACGAACAAAAGAGGCCATTCAGCCCCTCCAAACTGTTACACGGAAATAGGAGGATGTCATCGATGCTGTAACTTTACAAACCAATAAAGCAGAGATTGCACAGAGAGACTGCTCCTTGCTGTGCCTTCTGGCTCCATTGCTAATGTTTCGTATTACATTAACATGGTTTGCTGATGGTAAGGAGGCACAGCGGATAATTTGTGCCATGTCCCAAGGAGGCATCTTCCAACTCCGAAAAGACAGGCTAGTCTTCTGCATGGAGGTCAGAAGCTTTTGAGAATGACCAACCCTGTCAGAGTGTGACTGCTGACAAGATTGTGAACAACATGATGCTCATTACTTACTGCTCCGTATGAATTCTGTCAGTGGCTCACGGCCAAGGACATCCACCTCCTTTTCACCAAGAGCACTTCCCATCATCTCGCCTTCTCATTAATACAAAATGAGAAGGATTATATGTTTTGCCAAATCACTTTGTTGCCTTGCAAAACACTATGTTTTAAACACAGCCACGCCAACAGCAACACCACGTTTGCCAGTAGAGAGTATTGGCGATACTGAGGAAGTGATGGCCCAGCTGTATTGTCCCTGTAATGTTAGCCCCGGGGCCTAGGTGATGACTCAGAACCGGGATTCGAATCCCACCACGGCAAATGTTGGATTTTGCATTCAATAAAATATCAGGAATTGAGAATCAAATTAAACAATGAAAGCATTGTGTTTGTCCTATCTGGCACATTAGTGCACTTCAGGGAAGGAAATCTACCATCTTCATCTGGTCGGACGTACATGTGACTCCAGACCCACAGCACTGTGGCTAACACACAGTTGTAGTTTGAAATGGCCAAGCCAGCCGCTCAGTTATATCACTCACTACAAATTCTCAAAGAAATGAAACCGCATTGACCTCAGCACTGACTACTTGCAGCCCACAGACTGCAGTGGGTCAGGAAGGCAGCTCACCAACACCTTCTCAAGGACAATGAGGAAAGGGAATTAAATACTGGCCCAGCATCCCATCACTGAATAAAAGACGATGATCACACTCAAGGAAGAGAGACAAAGGCACATAACTCACTTCAAACTGGGACTTTGATGTACACCTTACATGGGCATGAATTTCAGTTATATGGGAACAGGAGAAAAATAAAAAAGATTCGTCTGGATTTTTATTTCCATTCTAGCTGATCATCAACAATCCCTCTCTTTGTTTCTTTCTCTCTACCTCTCTTTTTCTCTATCTATTCAACTCACTCCTTTTCCCTTTCACAGCAGTCATTCACGTCATCAACATCAAACACACTATATCCCAGCTGCATTCAGTTCTGATGAATGGTGATTGGACGCGAAATGTCACTTTTATTATTCTCTCCACCTGATGCTGCCAAATCTGTTCAGTTTCTCTGGCACTTACTCGTTCCTTTTGTTTCGGATCTCTAGTATCATACTTTGTATTTTTTCCTCTACCTTGCATGTTGTTATTGCATGGGATGTCTGCATCTCTGGCAGGGCAGCATTTGTGGACCTTACTAAATGCCTTTTACTGAGAGGCCATTCCTTAAGGTATTGAGTCTGACATCAGTCTTAATTCAGATCAAGCAATAATGCGAGATTTCTTCACCAAACGATAACAGTGAAATGGATAAACTACTTGACAAAGTGGTGGTGGGATTATATTTGTAAAATTCACTTTTATTTCCAGTACCTCTCATTGGAATTTAAGTTCTGTCATCATCTGAGATAAGATTTGAAACAGCGTCCATAGTGTAGATATCTGGACCACTGAATTACGTGGCCATCGACATTACGATTCTGACACAGTGTCCCTGTCATGAATTTATTTTACAGACAAGAACAAGATTTTGATGGAAACATTTGTAATGGAAAGAGCGATTAGAAGAGAACAGTAACCATAAAGTCTGACTTTTACTATGGTATAGTTAATGGTTTATTTATCACCCGCACTGACGTCAAGATAGGGTCTGGGGATATCATTGAGTTTGTAGTGGGTAGCTTTAGTGATGGAGAGAATATCAAGACATAAATCAATTCGGGACAAATGGGTACTTCGGGATTGTGAACAGTCTTGTTCTCAGATGTTTGTGAGAGTGGGAGTGTGGGTGTTTCTGAAATTTGTTGAGAATGAATGGATTTGCATTTGAAACTGAAGACAATAGTTTCAGTCTTTACTAAACATAGATAACAGATATAGCACTGAAGTTCACCGTGGCTTATGGGATTAATAAATCGATAGAGATGGGGAGACTTACCAGGAACACCAACAATAGCGAGCATGGGATAGTAACCAGTCTGAATAATCCACAGTACACCTAATATCCTATCTGGTAATATGTGCCAATACCAGGAAAGATACAAAAGACCCAAAGATAAACTCCTGTCCATTGTTGTAGCATTCCAGTCTACTTTTCTTAGATTCTGAACCATTGGTGCGACATTCCAGTCTACTGTTCTCAGATTCTGATCCGTTGTTGGCATATTCCAGTCTGATGTTCTCAGATTCTGATCCATTGTTGAAACATTCCAGTCTACTGTTCTCAGATCCTGGTCCATTGTTGGAATATTCCAGTCTATGGTTCTCTGATTCTGATCTCTCCTCTCCCTGTTTCTGCAACTGCTGATCCTTGTCAGTGTTGCAGATGATGCATCTGCAGCAACAATGGGATAAAGCATTGGAAGACGCCCGGTACAAATAGAAGAGGAAAACCATCCAGTGACATAATTAGGATCCATGGAGACTGACATCAATCACAGTCACTGCACAAACAGATCCAGATAATTCCTTTCAGAATTCGACCTTCAGTTCAAAATAATAACTGGATTGAATTGAACGTTGACATTGCTGGCTAATGGTCACATCTCCCATCACCAATTGCTCTCGTGAAGTTAGTTGTGAGGGAGAATTATGGACGTTTTCTTATCGCAGGCGAGATGATTCTGCTGTGTTGTTCATTTGCAATACTGTAACCACCTGAACACTCCATCATAACCATCCACAAAAAAATCACAATCTAGACTTGGTTTCCATGCTGGTCTCTCCTCGACTAGTACAGTCGCTGAGCAACAGATTCTCAGTGGATGTATTTGCCCTGACCATACACAGGAAGTGTGGATCTGTCCGGAGATTCCACTCGTGACCGTGCTAAAGCTTCAACACACAGTATGATTGAGTACCGTTTTATGAAAACTAACAAACAACTTCATGCATTATATCGTCTTCAAAGCAGTAAGAATTTTTGGAATTCAATCCAAAGCCAAATGTGGCATGTTCTCACAAAGCTCGTCCTTTTACAGGGTTATGTTGTCCTTGGTTTTTTTAAAGAGGGTCTAAACGACCCAGGATTCCAATATGTCATAATTTTGAAAGGTTCGTTGGGGTCCTTTTGTTTATACCTAACACATAATGCCTCATACAGAAGCCTTTCAAGTCTTGAAAAGTAGCCTGTATAATCAAGAGGACCTGTCCAGCTCCCACAACTGGACAGGTTAGATCAGTTCGGGGGTTTGTTGAGTCAGGGTCACTGGACGTTCTCTGCCTCCTTCTGCCCTTCTGATCTTATAACCTGTAAGCAGTTGTGTCAGTTTTACCCTTGGTGCTAAGGGTTTCTGTTTATTGGGATTGTTGCAAATATATTGGAACAGCATCCTTAAATCGGGATAGCCTATCAGATTCGGATACGATACGTTATTCAGGTATTCTATTTTCGGTTCCTTATGTTTCATTTGGTAATTTGGCAAATAAATGTCATTTGTTTAAAATTCGGCAGTCTGACCAGCGCATTCACTCTGGAAATATCAGCTATGCACTAACCTTCAAAAAATAGCAAATCTAAGGTCCGGGCTACCTACTAAAATGTTTTGAGGTGTCGGGTCTGGTCCGCAACAAATTAGGGGGCCTTTGCAGAATTTAGACAGTGAGTGGAAGGTGTTATTGTCTCTTATTTCGTGTGTTGATTTGGTGAGTAAACAGAGCTTCAGGTAGCAATGGTTCTTGCAGGAACCAAGCTTGTTTGGGAGGTGGAGAAAGTGACCTTGGGGGGTTTACAAAATGCACATAAGTCCAAGCTGCGGGAATTAGCAGACAAAGGGAGTTAAAGCTACCGTCTGATGTCAGGAAAGATGAGATGGATGCAGCAGTAGTCCTGCATTCCAATTTGCTGGAAACTCCATCAGGATCTGCGGGATGACTAAACTTCAATCGCAAAAGAAGCAGCTTGAGTTAGAAGCAGAGATGAAGCAGTTTGAGCTACCACTAAAGTCACAAGTGGAAGAAAGATAACGAATAGGTTTAGCAGAGGAAAGAGAAAAAAAATAGCTTCAGAAGGAGAGAAAGAAAAAGAGGGAGCATTTGAGCTTCAGAGATGGACACTTAGAATGGAAAGTCAGCTTTAAATGATGAGGATGATGGCTGAAGGTAAGCTTAGTGAGGAACAGACTGAGGATGGGCAATCCCATTGTAGTTCAAAGCCTGATTTCAGTGTATTCACAGCTTGCCTAAATTTGATGAGTAGGAAAGTGGCGAAAGAATTTCAGTGGCCAGTGACCATGTAGGTTTTGTTGACCCAAACAAAACTTGTAGGTAGAGCTAGTGAGGTATGTGCAACACTATCAACGGAGGGATATGGGGACTATGAGGAGAGGAAAACATATATATGAGCATGTGCCAAAAGCCTACAGACAACGTTTCAGGAATTTATGTAAGGATCCTGGTCGAACACATATTGAGTTTGAAAGGATCAAACAAAGTAATTTTTATAGATGAATAAGAGCTTTAAAAAGAGAGCAAACATACGATGCTCTTCGAGGGATAATTACTTTGAAGGTGTTTAAGCATTCACATAATGCACATTCATTTGGAAGATCATAGAGTTATAAAGCCAAAACTGGCAGCTGAAGTGGCTGATGATTATGACTAGTGATTATGATTATAAAACTTGTTTTGGCTTCCAGGATCAATTTCAGTCCATGATGGATAGAAATTGTGGCAAAGTGAAATCCCCACGTAGAAAGCGAGATATAGATCTCGGTGAAGAACTTACCACAGGGTAAAAAGGCAATACGTGAAGGAGGCAAAGAAGATAAAAAGCTCTGGTGTTTTCATTGCAACAAATTAGGACACATGAAATCACTGTTTTGGTGGGTTCAGAAAAAAAAAACCCAGATGTAGGAAAAAAGATAAGTCTGGGAGTTTTGTTGGAGCGGTAACAGAAAGCACAGTGGAAGCTAGAAAGCTGCATCAGAGTGTACAAGCTGATTGGAAGTTTGTTAAGGAGGAAGTGCCAGATCTGCTTAGAAAATATACCTGCAAAGGGGAATTTTACTCACATAGGGCAAGTAAAGAGGGTGTAATATTAAGAGACACAGGATCCTCTGTGAAAAGGTAAGGAGATATGTACTCCTGAAGAACTATTTCCAGAAAAGGTACTGCAAGAGGGAATTCACCATGAGACAAAAGGTGCAAAAGTATGTAATGTGTGCTTAGTGTGTCCAGAAAAGTGTGGGGAAATTGTGGTAGGGGTACTGGACAAACTCTCAGCTCCAGGAATAAAATTTGTCCTTGCAGAAAATATAGCTGATTCAGTGGTTGGATTACTGCTACTCTCGTTTAAAAGCCAGTGGAAATACAGACAACTGAATCAATGTAGGAATCTTATCCTGGAAACATTCCTGATTATGGGTAATAAAGTCCCAATGTCACCAGTTGAAACAGAAAATAACAAAAACGTAAAGTTAAGGAAGCTTAAGTGGCATGAGCAGATACTTTGTTCCATCAGAAAGTTGAGACAAAACAGGAGCAAATAGGTGATCATGTAAATATTTTTTGCTCAGCTAAACTAATTGAGTCACAGCAGAAAGATAAAAGTTTAAAGCAGTTGCATCAAAAAGCATACACGTTAGGAATTTTGAATGTATCCCTAAGTGTTATTACCTTAAAAATGATGTCCAAAAGAGGAAATCGAGAGTAACTATTTTCAAGGAGATGAGAAATGGGAAGAGATTCATCAAATCATATTGCCAATGAGGTACAGAAAGGAGGAGATGCGAATGGTGTATGAGTTACCATCTAGAAGTCAGTTAGGAGTTATGAAAAAAACAGACCGAATACAGAGACACTTTACAGGCCTGGACCGCAACAGGATGCAGTTGACTTTTGCCAGACGCGTCATACATGTCATGTAATTGGAAAAACTCAAGCGATAATAAAATCTGCACCTATTTTAACTATTCCGGCATTTGAGGAACCTTTTACAGGAGTCTTAATTGATTGGCTAGGTTTCCGACCGCAAACAAAAAGGTGGCCATCAGTATTTGTTAACAATAATGGATGCATCGACTAGATTTCCAGAGGCCATCCCAAGATGCAGTATCACAGCTAAAAGAATTAGAAAGGAATTATTCTTTTATAAAAAAAAAGATACGGACTACCAATGAAGATACAGTGGGATCTAGGTTCAAACTTTACATCTAATTTATCACGATAATGTCTTAGGATTACGCAATTCAAATCTACTGCAAACCATTCAAAATTGCAAGGAGCGCTAAAAATGTGACATTAAACATTAAACACCATGTTGAGGGCTTATAATCAGGATTATCCAGATGATTAAACTTAGGGAATTCTATTTGCACTTTTTGTGATCAGGAATGCCCCAAATTAACAGAGCAAATTCATTCCATTGGAATTATGTTTGGGGCATTAAGTGAGAGGACCATTAAAATTGATTAAGGAGAAAAAAACAAATCAGAGTTCAAAGGCCACACATTTGGATTCGGTCTCAAAACTTAAGGGACTATTAATTGCGCTGGGGAGTTGGCTAGACAGCACTTAAAAGTATTGCAACATGCAATAAAACAGGAAGTGGACGGGAAATGTTTTTAAAAAGTGCAATTTTGCGATCAGGGATAAGGTATTACTATTTCTTCCAGTTATAGGTGAACCTTGAAAAGCAAGGTTTAGTAGACCTTATCAAATACAACGGATATTGAGTGAGGGCAACTACTTGATAGGGACTGCAGAAAGAAAGAAATCTCTCAGCGTATGTCATGTGAATATGCTCAAAAGGTACTTTGACAGGTAAGGAAAGCCAGAGAATAAGGTGTTAATGATTACGGCACAGAAGAAAATAAACAATTTCAGAGGATTCTGAATCGGACATTCCTCAAATTAAAGTGGACAATGAGGTAGTTGTCTAAAATTGGGATAAATGATTGAGTTACCTTTCTGAGAAAAATCGAAATGACCAGAAAGAATTATTACTATCACATGGGGAGATATGCAGATATGTACTTGGAAGTACTCACCTAATTGTGCATAATGTAGCTATAAGAGATGCTGTTACGATTAACCAACATCCTTACAGGCATAATCCTCTAAAGTTGGCACAGGTTCAGAAGGAGATTGAATGCATGCTCTAAGATGACATAATCAACATGTGTTACAGAGACTGGAAATCACCAATAGTCATGGTGCCAAAGCCAAATGGTACCCAACGATTATGCGTGGACTAACGTAACGTCAATGCAGTTAAAAACATTGATGCATACCCAGTTCCACGGTTGGAAGACTGTGTTGAAAATGTGGGACAAGGAACTTACATTTGGAATGAAAAATGTGCCACATTTCAGGGACTAACCAATAAATTGACGGATTATCCAACCGGTGGTTTACATTGATGACCTTGTGATTTTTAGTGACTCATGGAAGGAGCAATTACAGCATCTATCATACTTGTTTGATGGACTTCGGAAGGCAGACTTGGTGGTAAACCGAGCGAAAAGTGAATTTGCCAAAGCAAAAGTCACCTTCCTTTGCCATGCTATTGGACATAGATAAACAGCGCCATGCGATTTAAAAGTGAAGGTGATTGGGCAATTTCCCATACTGTTGACAAAAGAAACAGTTCCTGGGACTAAGTGGATTTTTTCGAATGTTTGTGCCTCATTTTCGCAGTGTGACTGCTTCACTCACTGAATTGTTAAAGAAAGGCAAGAAGTTTCAGTGGACAGAGGACTGTCAGAAGGCATTTCACAGAATTTGAATTAATGTTAACCACTGCCCCACGATCAGACACACCGGAATATGCAAAACCATTCAAGGTGGATTTAAATGCGAATGATGTGGATTTCGGTGCTGGGCTCCTGCAGGAAGACGACAAAAAGACACAAAGACTTATTGGGTATTTCTCCAAGAAGTTGAATGTTCATTAGTAGAAATATTCAACAGTTGAGAAAGAGACTGTGAGCTTTCTGTTGGCACGACAACATTTCAGTGTTTACGTTGCCAGCAACCTATCAGAGACAAACATTTACACTGACCATAACCTAATGAAGGCTTTTTGGAGAAATTTAAGGACAAAAATGCGAGACTGTTTAGCTCAGACCTGTTGTTACAGCCATTCAATTTGAAAATTGTGCACGTGGAGATCTTGAAAACATGAATATGAATGCATTGTTGAGACTTGAGTGACAAATGGAGGCACGCAATGATGGAAGTACCACACACTGAATCTGGATGTAGTTGTGCCTGTTAGTATGTTTATTGTAACAAATGTATATGCGCATTTTAGAGTATGAACCACTATTTTTGGTGGTTTCGAAAACTGAAGCCATCTTTGGATATTGAAGATTTGGTTTTATATTGGGGGAGTTGTCACACAGGGGATCTCTTTATAAGGTTATGTCGTCCTTGATTTTTTTTTTTCAGAGAGCTTCTAAACGTTCCAATGTTCCAACATGTCTGAATATTGAATGCTTCATTGGGGTCCTTTGTTTGTAACCTAACCGATAATGCCTCGGCAGAGGGCTTTCAAGCCTTAAAAAAAAACTGGTGCAATCAAGGGGATGTGGCCAGGTCTCCAGCTGCACAGGTCAGCTCAGTTCGAGAGTTAGTTAAGTCAGGTTCAGTGTTGAAACTAGACGCTCTCCCCCTCCTTCAGCTCTATGACCTTGTAACCTATAAGCTTTTTGGGGTATTTTTTACGCTTTATGCTCAGGGGTTTGTTTGTTAGGATTGTTGCAAGTAATTTGGATTAGCATCATTAATTGGTCTTAGCCTGTTAGTTTTGGATAGGATGAATTATTCAGGTGTGTTATTTTCGGTTCGTTGTGTTTCATTCCTTATTTTTGCAAATCCATTCTGTTTGTTTAAAAGTCGGCAGTCAGACCAACTAATTCACTCTGGGAATATCCACTGTACACTTACCTTCAACAAATGGCAACATTAAGGACTGGGCTACGTGCTTAAGAATGTTGTGACGGGTCGGCACTGGTCCCTAACCACATACAATACCCTTGTTTATTAAAAGTCATAAATAATGAGTAAGGGATGGAATGAATATGAGACAGAAAGGGCTGCGGCCAGTGGCTGGGGTGACCTGAGGGGAGTGCAGCAATATCTCCCAGTCACTAGCATTCAGCCATCACTGATTCTGACAAATGGAATGAAATGCAATGCAGAGCAAGATAACAGATGACCCCTGGTATATGGAATGTTGAACAACAATGCGAATGGAATAGGGCAATTTTAAATGTGAAGTACATAGTTATATTTTATATATCGACTGTTTAATCACAGGTTATACGGGTTGTTAAGATTGTTTATATCTGGATGGGATATTCAGAAATAAAAACAGACATAGATAACAAAATGTATTTCGTTATAGTGAGTTACAGCAGAGTAAGAGTGAGAATACAGGTCATACCGAGCTGGTACAGAGATGATGGGCTGAATGACCACCACCTTTATTGTACTTATTCAGAGAAATATATTGAAAATGTTCAGAAACTGAGGAGAAAAGTTTAGTCATAAAACACACAGAAAATATCATAATTAATGAACTATTCCTATTTTTTCATCAAGTGTAGCGGTCTCTAAAAGGCCTTTTCAATCAAAATCACTTTGATG
This sequence comes from Chiloscyllium punctatum, assembly GCF_047496795.1. Lineage (NCBI taxonomy): Eukaryota > Metazoa > Chordata > Chondrichthyes > Orectolobiformes > Hemiscylliidae > Chiloscyllium > Chiloscyllium punctatum. The sequence goes on from NW_027309826.1 coordinate 739,521, forward strand.
AGATCCACGCATTTATTTTCAGAACTTACAGAAGAAACAGACTCCAGTGCGATATATGTGTCACTGGCACAAGTGATGGGAACAGGAATGGAGCATATCGTCCAAATATAATCGGGTTCAACATCCAGAGCAATCAAGAAAAAGGAAAATATTAAAGATAGTGGAAATCTGAAATACAAATGCAATATGAAGGAGGAATGCAACAGATGATGCAGAATCTGAGCAGAGAAACAGAGTTAACATATCGAGTCTTATATGAACCTATTCTGAACAAGTTATGTTAGACTCAAAAAGAATTAATTCCATTTTTCTCTGCTTCGATATTGCCAAAGCTGTGGGGTTTCTCTTCAGAACTTTCAATTGGTGCCACGACAGGAGACAGAGAGTAATGGGGGGTGGTTGCTTTTCCGACTGAAGGCTTATGCTCAGCAGTGTTCAACAAAGGTTGGTTCTGGGTTTTCATTGTCTGTCATTTATGTAAATTATTTGAGAATATCGAAGGCATGGTTCGTAAGTTTGTGGATGACACCAAAACTGGTGGCATCGCGGACAGTGAAGAAGGTTTTCTAAGAATACAAAAGGATCTTGAGCAAATGGGTCAAGAGATTGACAAATAGCAGATAAAGCCCCACACCCTTTATATTGACTAAAAGATAAAATTGAATAAAGTTGTCTATATCTAAAGTAAGGTTTTCTTTGATTCTTGAATAAAAGCTCAATAACTGTAGTTGTCCATTGTTCCTTAATTTTACCAGCATTACCCTTCACTCTAACAGGGACATAATGACTCTCAATTCCCAGCGTCACACTGTTGAATGCCTCCCACTTGTCAGACATCGTTTTACCTGCTAACAGTCTACTCCAATTAAACTTGTTCAATGCCATTAAAATGTATGGTACTCGAATTAAAGCGAACATTAATGAAAGGTTTATTATTTTCCATAACCATTATGAAACTAATAGAGTTATGATTGCAAAACCCAAAACATTCCCTCACGTTTACTTCAGTCACTTGCCCTGCCTATTGCACAAAAGAAGGCCTAGTTTAGCTCTTTCTCTGTTAGAATCATCCGCATATTGATGAAGAAAATTTTCATGAACACATTTGACAAATTCTTCACCATCCAATTCGTTAACACTGTGGTCGTCCCAATCAATATTTAGAAAATTAAAACCCCCCATTATTACAACCTTTTAAGCTTAAATATATCCGAGATCTCCCTACACGTTTCTTTCTCGATTTCTTTCTTATTGTTGGAGAGCATATGGTACAATACCATCAACGTGCTCTTTCCTTTCTTATTTTTCATTCGACGAATGTATTTTCACTGGACGATTTGTCACAAATAAGCATTTAGTGCAATCTGTTCAAAGTGAACTTTATTTTCTTATTTTTAATACTATATGCATATTTTAACTGGGTATTTTTTTCAGAAATATCTTCCCCAGTTACAGCAATAATTTGTTCCTTAATCAAAAATGGCAGAGCTCCCCTTGCCTGCCCCCCGCATGTCTGTTTCCATCATTTCTATGACCCTTCACACCTGGAACATTGAATTGCCCTTCATGAACATCATTCCAGCGAAAGTGAGGACTGCAGATGCTGGACATTAGAGTGGAGAGTGTGATGGTGGAAAAGCATAGCAGGTCAGGCAGCATCCGAGGAGGAGGAAAATCAATGTTTCAAGCAAAAGCCTTTCATCAGCCCATTCCTGATGAGGGGTTTTTGCCTAAAACGTTGACTTTCCTGCTCCACACATGTTGCCTGGCCTACTGTGCTTTCCCAGAACTACACTCTCGACTTGAACATCTCTCAACCAATTGTCTGTACTACTTATGATGTCCCAATCCCATGTTCTTAAACATGCCTTGAGTTCATCAGCCTTTCCTGTAAGACCCCTTACATTGAATTAAATGCAATTTCGTGCTTCGGAATTACTATACACTCTTGACTCTCTCGTTTTCCTTTTCTAATTGACATGTGCTCCTCACATTCATAAACTACTCTAACCATCCTGCCATTTGTACTGCTACTTGGAATATCCCCTTGCCGTCTCTATGAATATAAAGTTTCCCTACATAGAATGAGCAAATCTCCCTGCTAAGATATTCGTTGTTTTCCAGTTCAGATTAGACCAATCTTTTCTGAACAGATTCAAATAGATTCAAATTTCCCAAAAATCTAAATCCCTCAATAGCAGAATAGCTCTTCAGCCGTTGATTTTTCTCCTTTAACCCTTTGTTGCTTCCCAGTTGAGTATGGCATTGGGAGTAAACAAGAAAGTATTGCTTTAACGATTTTATTTTTGATACTCTACCTCACGTCTTAAGTTCACTCTGTACTATTTTAATCTTTCCCCAAAAAATGTCATTCCTGCCATTATCTACAATAATGTTTGGCTATTCAATCTCACCTTTAACAACGTGCTTGAAATGTTTCGAAACGTTCTTAATCCTCGCACAGGGAAAGCAACAAACCCTCCTAAATTAATGGTCACTGCCCCAGACTCTCCTGTTGATGCCTCGATAGAAAAGTCCACAGAAGCAATAATTCTACTAACTCTTCTCAAACGCTGCTGAACATAAGAATCATTCCAATTGTCCAATATTGATTGCTCTACCATTTCCTCAGAGAGACAATTCCCTTCAGCTGTTCTAAAAGCAGGGAAGCATTTTGATAGAGGAATAGCCACCGGAGACATTTGGACTACCGTCTTATCTTTCCTGTCAGACATCCAGCTATCTAACTGATTTGTTGGATAACATTGTTTTCTAAATCTTCTAGCCATCTCTCTCTGTACCTTATATGTGACCTTAATTACATTATGCATAAAGGGCGGGATTGTTTTTGACAACTTATATAGATGTTACCTTTCATTACCTACAGACAATAACGTTTTAAAAAATGGAAATTTAATTGAATCTTTATCCTCATCACTCGAATTCTTTTAAACAAAATTGTGAATCTGTGTTCATCATACAGACGGAAAGGTCCTTCAGCTCTGACTATTGCAGGAATGATACAAAGAATATTACCCAGGTCCACGTAAAACCCAAATGTTGCAGGGAAAGCCACTGAAACCTAATCCAATATTAATTACATACAAGCCTCATGAACAAATCATAGAGAAGGGCATAATATAAAAGGCGAATGTCCAAAATAAAATTCGTGGCTCCCTCATAAAAAACCTCAAATGCATTACGCTGTAAATTCACAAAAATAGGAATAACAAGAGAACGGGAAGAAAATCAAGGCTAAGTAGTGAACTTCATAAATGATGATGATTAGAATGGGAGGGATGGAGTTTGGGGGGAATGATAAATAACGTTGTGGATGACACAATGATGAGCTGATGGTTCACAGTGAGGAGGAAGGTGTGAGGTTACAGGAGGGTCTAAACCAACTATTAAGGTGGACAGATCAATCGCTGATGAAAAATGTAACACATATATATGTGATACATTTCTGAAGTATTAAGACAAGAGAGTACTCAAACTGAAGACAGGCTTGATTTATTTGATTTTACTTTAAAGCAAAGAAGGTTGAGAGTTGCTCCTGGTGGCGGTGTTAAACAGCATGAGAGGTATACACAGGGTGATCAGAGAGCAGCCTTTCCCCTTACTCGTAGGCTCAATAAAAAGGAGACACACTTATAAAGTGAAAGTGATCTCACCATTAATCTGTAAACTGTTGAAAAACTTTCCTATTTCTAAATGCATTTGGTTTTAAAATATTTCAAGATTTATATTGTATTCTGAAAAATGTGATATTGAAGCAGAGGTTTGTTTTGTGATCCAGATTCCCCATTCCACGTGCCTCTGTTTCGCAATCTGTTCATTGAAATAATACAATTTTTCCATTCAACTCTCCAACATGCTCAAACACAGACTCAGTTTCTCAACTATGATCCAAAGACCAATATTTGCCCGTTCCCCTGACCTCGTTAAAGACTGATATCCTCTTCACATCTTCCTTTTCTAATCTTTTCAATGTTTGCATTCTTTTATAATAGTTCAAAATATTTTTCGTAAGATATACAGTATGACACTTTCCAACAGTGTTGATAATGTAATCTCTTTACTCAATATGTAAATATAAAGTTGCAACAATGCTAAAGTGTTTTTCACTCACATCCCAGACTGAAGTTGCAGCAAATAGTCATTGACATCTGTGAGAGGCGATTTCGGTTTAAACAATTAAGATATGCATGACCCTAAAGACTAAGGGGAATAGAGCTATAGGGGTGGGGTAAAACATGCTTCTCTATAATAAAGGACAAGACATGCTTCTTTTGTAAGAACATTTTGTACACTCAAAAGTGGGATAATTTAAATTGTGCAAATGCTGACATTTTGTGAGCAGAGTAAAAAACAATTCCTTGATTGATGAAACCACTAACACAGACAGAGAAGAATAAGTCCTTGACCGATAAGAGACTACAGGGTAGAAAAACAACTCGAGAGACATCTGCTATAGAGTGATAAGACCACGAGTAGTAAAACAAGTCCTTGATTGATAAGACCATTAACACAGACAGAGAAGAATAATTCCTTGACTGATAAGACTACAGGGTAGAAAAACAACTCGGGAGACATCTGCTGCAGACTTTGTGACAAGGGTGAAAATGGGAAAATACTGACGATTTAGAATGTGAACCTCGTGACTCTTTAGAGCCAAAGAGGGGAGGGACTTGTGCTGTATATAATGAGAAACTTTGTAAGCCTCGGCGCGCCTTTTTCTCAGAAGGGTGCTCAACTCTGCAGACTTGCTAATAAAACTTTGTTTTCCTGAATTTGTCTAGAGCGATTATTAAGAAGCGATTTTCGTTTCTAACAACATCTCAGAAGAATTGCCAAGCATTTACTTCTGATCGGAATGGTAATTTGTGTATTTATTATGAAATGGGCATGCTAATTATGGACTGCAACATTTTGATGTGGTTTACTCCAGACAATTAAATATCAGGAATAAAGTGCAGGGATAGGCCAGCTGGGTGCCAAGGCCTGCTGTGGGAATCAACAAAGCCTGACTGTGGTCTTTTCTCCGTATTGATGTCTTGTTCCTGACACACAGAGCAACATACACCTCCCTTGACCAAAACACACGAGTCATTCACCCCAGCCACCAACCATGAATAAAATTCAAAGAACTGCAGATGTAGTAACACAAGAACATAGAAATTAGGAGTGACAGAAGGAAATTCAACTTTGTACTTAACCACATTAAACACCATCTGTCAGATATAACAATCTGCCCCAATTTTTACTATTCATCTGTAAACTCTTTATTTCTGTATTACAGCCTGTTTGCCATCTCGTTTAGTACCATCTGTGAATTTAGTTGCTCCACTCTGTCTCTCCTTCCAAGTCATTTGGATTGATTGTAAACAGTTGAGGTCTGAGAACTGAAACCTGCAGCACCTCAGTAGTTTTAGTTCGGCAGAGAAAGACCAGTTACCCCGATGCTCTGTGTTCTGTCAGTAAGCCAATCTTTTTTCCAATTCAATATTCTATCCTTCACCCCCCGGGATCTAACCTGCTAGATCAGTCCTTTATGCAGCACCTTGTCAAATGCCTTCTGAAGTTTAGATGGACAGCAGTTGCTGTATCCCAATTATCCACATTGTTTGTTGTGTTTATAAAGAACTCCAGCAGGTATATCAAGCACAACCTGCCCATCATGAAACCGTGCTGACGGTGGTGAACTGATCTTTGTTTTTCCAAATGTTCAGTTATTTCCTACGTTATGGTTGACTGAAGAAACTTCCTCACTACAGAGTTAAAACTCACTTTCGAAAGTTTGTCATTTTTTCCTATCTCTTGTTTTGAATACGAGCGTCACATTATTAATTTTCCAATAGTTCCGCACAGTTCCAGAATCAAAGGATTTTTTGAATATAGTAACTAACACATTAGGTACCTCTGCTGTTACCTCCTTTCATATAATAGACTGCAGGCCAAGAGCCTGACCTCCCTCTAATCCCATCAATGTATTTAATACCTTTTTCCCTCAGCATCGTACTTCCAGCACAATCCTTTGCAGTTGTTGTAAGTTTTGGAAAGAAATTATCTTCCACTGTGAAAGCAAGAAGTGTTGGCTTTACCTCTGCCCCTTCTGAGTTTCCCATTACTACCCCACCGTTTTCATTCTCTAAAAGGCCAACATTTGCGTTCAGCATTCTTTGACTTTTTGCCTACTCAGAGAAGTATTCTTTATCAATTCTTATGTTTTCGACTCATTTTCCTTCGTAGCCATTTTGATTTTATTTTTAACGAAAGTTTGCGAACAATTAAAGCGTTTTTCTCTATTCCATTCATAGGAAGATGGCGTCGCTGGTTAGACAGCACTCATTGTCCTTCCCTAATTACCCAGAGGGCAGTTAAGCAACAAGCAAATTTGTGTGGGTTTGAAGTCACATGCAGATCAGATCAGGTAAGGATGGTGGCTTCCAGTCCTATAGGACATTCGTGAAACATGGATAATTCAAACAATAAGCAATAGATTCACTATTATCAATAGACTCTTAATTCTAGGTTCATATTGAATTTAAACTCCACCATCTGCAATGGTGGCATTTGAACGTGAGTCCCCAGAACATTATCTGAAGCAGCAGTCGGTGATAATGCCACCAGGCCATCACCTTCATGTTAGTATCGACTTCCTTTTTAAGACATGGATCACTTTTCACCTTTTTAAAATTCCTCTTCCACTCAGGATTACACTTTAATTAAGGGGTTTGGACTATCTCCCGAAGTAGTTGCCACTGTTCTTCAACTGTACCGACCTTTTATGTTTTTTGCCAAGTCCATTCAGGCCAAGCCCTTCCTCAGGCCAGTAAAATTATTATTGTCCAACACTAAACCTCACATGTGTGACTCTTTCTTCACTGTTTCAGTCTGAATGTAAAACTGCAGCATTTTGTGGTCACTCTTTCTGAGGTGATCTTGCACTACAGTATGATTTATCATTCCTTCTTCATTATATTATAGCAAAGCCAGTTCTCTGTTTGGTTCCTCGAGGTGTTACTCGAAGAAATAATCCCTCATCCGTTCGATGAATCATTCTTTGAGGCTCCTCTTGCCAATTGTGTAATCTAGTCAAATTTAGGAGACTCTAACCCCAACCACACCCAGAGGACTCTAATCCCAATTCCTTTACAACTGGTAGAAAGTTTAACCATTTGTGATTTGGTTTGAATGCACATTTGTTTGTTGGTGACTGAGTGTTTGTGCTTTGTTCCCTGGAGCTTGAGATCCGAGACTGTTTTGAATTTGATTTCTATTATGAAAATTTAACATGATTTATTTTAAAGTTAAGTATATTACAGTGATTACGAAATAAAATGTTAACTCCTGTTCTTTTACAGGTCATGGCTGCCTCACTATCAGTTTCTAACTAATCTCTTTTATCCTTACATATCAGGGATGTGTGGAGGTCAATTGACGTTTCAGTTCAACATTTGATTGTAATTTTAAAAATCCAATGGTTAATATCTGTGTCCCTGGAGCCGGCCATTATTCATGCATTAGATTTTTTTTAAAAAAACTTGAATTGTGGGCGGCACGGTGGCACAGTGGTTAGCACTGCTGCCTCACAGCGCCAGAGACCTGCGTTCAATTCCCGCCTCAGGCGACTGACTGTGTGGAGTTTGCACATTCTCCCTGTGTCTGCGTGGGATTGCTCCGGTTTCCTCCCACAGTTCAAAGATGTGCAGGTCAGGTGAATTGGCCATGCTAAATTGCCCGTAGTGTTAGGTAAGGGGTAGATTTAGGGGTATGGGTGGGTTGTGCTTCGGCGGGGCGGTGTGGACTTATTGGGCCGGAGAGACTGTTTACGCACTGTAAGTAATCTAATCTAATAGACAGATCCTTTTAAGACACCTCCGATTATTTCACGACCAGTGGTATTGCAGTTGAGCAATGACTGGTTAAGACTACTTAAGAAAACTAATTTTAGGATTAAATTAAGGGAATAAAACCGGGTAATTATAGTGGATTTCAAAGTTGGGAGCTGTATGCATTTTACATTTAAAGTATTAAATACTGAATAAATGAATTTATAATATATAAATATATATTATGAGTAAGGTTCCAAAATGTATAGTTAGGGACAGGCTTTAAAGTTAGACAAGCATAAATTGATGAATTAGTATTTGAAGTTATAGGGAGCAAAAAAACATCTGGCAACGTAACATGAGAAGCAGTAACAAAAGGCAAAAACAATGGTAACCCACGGTTGATGAGTTAATAAAAAAAAGTCAAAACTAAAAGGAGAAAGAAACCGAAATGGTGGTGGGCAGCATGTTGAAAATAAAGGGAGGAGATTTTAAGGTGTTTGGTGGACAGGGACGGGGATCAGGGTGGAAATCCTGACAGGCGGGATGTTTTTACTGTGGAAAAGCAGGTCACTTTAAGCAGGAGTGTCCGGATCTGAAAAGGGAAGAGAGAGCGATATTGATTATGAATCTCGATGAAGAATAGGGGTGTCAGGGGTTCCTGCTCCCTGGGGCCCACCAGGAACACTTGATAAATTTAAAGGTGCGACTTTATAATAAGGACGTCGTTTTCCTAGTCGATATGGGACAGCAGGGTTATCCTTAAATTTTAAGCCCAAGGGAGGAGGAACGAAAAAGTTAATTGGAAATGGCGACAGTTTTGTGATGAGAGGCACAAAGAATCAGTTTTGCGTTCATGACAAAATACTGCCACAAAATTGGGGATTGAATTAACTGCAAATTGTGCTATGAAATCTGTCGAGGTTCTTCAAAATGAATGTGCTCGAGCAAAAAAATTACAGAAACAGAATGAGAAGTCACAAGTGACTGGTAAACAAACAGAACTGCGCAACTGCAGTTTTTTAAAAAATGTTTTGGTCACTTGTTGCGTTTCCAACTTGAATTACAGATAATGATTATTTTATTTATCTAATATACATAATTATTAATTAATATTTATAATAAATCGATTGTGCTAGCCTGAATCAATATTAATTGGCAGGATCCCTTCACACATTCTCAGTGGCCTGTCATATTGATTCATGGTTAATTTGAAAATGACTGCATTCATTGATTGTTAATTAACGAATGGAAAACTGCATTACTGGCTGATGAGGTAACTGACGAAGCTGCCCTGAACCCACGAGAAGCAATTATCTATTTGTTAATAACTACTGTCGCAGGTCCTTGGAAAGTACCAATATTCACTGAAAGAGAGGAAAAAGAATTGAAAGATTTAAGGGGTGTAAAAACAGCAGACGGACATTGGATGTTACCTGATGGAAGGGAAATGTCAAACAAAATGATGATGCGAGAAATGATGTCTGTCTGACACCAGGGGAGCCTCTGGGGAGTGCAAGCAATGTGTGATTTAGTCTGAAGGAAATATGGATACAACGGGATACATACAATAGGCAAACAGATATCTGAGGGATGCATCACACTTAAAAAAGTTAACAAGAAAGTGTTAAGGAGACAAGTCCCAGGAGGGAGAGAACCTGGGCTAAGACCATTCCAGAGCATCCAAGTAGATTATACCGAATTACCCCGAGTCGGAAGACTGAGATATATGTTGATAATAGTCGATCATTTATCCGGATGGGTGGAGGCATATCCTCTGGCCACTGCCAAACCAAAAAACTAAAGATTTGTTCTTAAATACGTATATACTGGGTTTGTCCTCCTCTTTGTCTTTCCTCAGGAAACAGGATTTATTGGCACAGACTCCGCCCCTTGAATTCGCTGTTCATCCAATTCGATCTGGAGATACTGTCTTAGTAAATTCATGGACAGAGACTAGATTGCAACCAGACTGGAAAGGGCCGTACCAGGCTCTTTTGACTACCGAAATGGCGATAAGGACGGGAGAGAAAGTCTGGACTCAATACACTCGGATCAAAGGGCCATTGGAATCTCCAATTGAGAAAGACATCTGGACAGCCGAATCAACGCAAGAACCGCTAAACCCAAGCTAAAGAGACTTTGAGTAACTGATTATACAGTGGCGACGCGAGCGCAGGATTGTATATTAAGTCTTTTGGTGCTTCAGCATGATTTTTGAGAATGCTGGGGAAGCTTCGAGTTATGATACTCGCTCTCTTAGTATTGGGATTTTGTCAAACATCATTTTCATATGGGTTATTAATGGTTCCTGAGTCTGATATTCCACAAGTAATAGACGCCGATGCATGTAGCTTAGATAACTGTGGGGATGTAGATAATCAAAGACAGTGCCACAGCTCAGAGAGACATCATAAGTCCTATGGAGATGGCCTTGGGGATGATCCTTGGTATCATGGTCTTGTCACAGTTCACCGGGCCCCCTTCCGACCAGCTTTCTATTGTCCCGATAAAGACTGTATCTCAATATATATCCAACAATAAAGAAAACCACATGGCACGGAGGAAATCACGGGAGGGGGGGTGTGGCACATATCAGATACAATTAAATGAATCAAGTCGGGTAGAAATGACATCAAACGGGAATGACTTCTTGGGCTGTTGTTTTTGAATTAGTGTAGGAAAGGGAAAACGGGTAGAACTACTGGATAATGAGATACAACCTTACACCCCTCCCGATGACCATAAAGTAGTTAAAATTATAGAGGTAAAGGACTTGAAACAGACCATCGAAATAGAAACTGGGTACAGGAATGCAAATGCCTGGGTTGAATGGGTAAAGTATACTTAAAAAGTCTGAATAAGTGCAATTGCTATGTATGTGCCTCCGGTAGACCAGTGGCTCAGGTGGTTTCCTTTCCGCTTGAGTGGAAGCGAGACAGGAAGGGCATGAAATGTATGATAGCCCTGCATCAGGGTAAGACTGCGTGGAATGATAGGAACTGCACCTCCCTATCTCTGATGGTCCCTTCACTGGAGATGAAAGACTTAAAAGCCTACCCCCGCCCCCCGCCAATTCTTCAGCCGCAGTCGGAAATCACACATCGTATGTGCATAGATGAGGTACAAATTGGTCTTGAGATTTGGGGAAGCTGAAATTATGTACAGAGATTAACAATTTCACCGATACCGACAAGGGAGGGAACTAGTCAGCACTAAAGGTTCTCCGAGCGGATCTGTGGTGTTACTGTGGAGACCCACCCTCCCTCCGGATTGGAGAGGGATAAGTGCAATTGTAAAATTGGCAATTCCATGTAGCCTGGCATTTGAGAAGGAAAACATACTGGGTAAAAGAGAAGGAGGAAGTGAGGACTGCAGATGCTGGAGATCAGAGCTGAAAATATGTTGCTGGAAAAGCGCAGCAGGTCAGGCAGCATCCAAGGAGCAGAAGAATCGACGTTTCGGGCATAAGCCCTTCTTCAGGAATGAGGGCTTATGCCAGAAACGTCGATTCTCCTGTTCATTGGATGCTGACTGACCTGCTGCGCTTTTCCAGCAACCCATTTTCAGCGAAAAGAGGAGTAAGAGATCACTGTTAGATTCTTCTTTCGATGACAGGATTTATCTCAATTCTATCAGAGTCTCGGGGGTGGAGGGGGGTACCTGATTTTCAAGGCTCGCAACCAGATTGCAGTAGGCTTCGAGTCAACTCTCTTTTGGTGGATAACAATTAACAAAAATGTAGATTGTATAATTTACATTTTCTATTTTCAACAGCGATTTATAAATTATACAAGAGATGTTGTTAAAGGAATATCAGAACAGCTTGATGCGACAAGTCGGATGGCATGGGGAAACAGAATGGCCCTTGATATGATTCTACTTGAAAAGGTGTGTGTGTGTGTGTGTGTGTGTGTGTGTGTGTGTGATGTTAGGAGGAAGCTGTTGTACCTTCATTGCTAATAACACTGCACCTGATAGTTCAATTAACCGGGCCTTAAGAGGATTGATTACCTTAGCAGAGGAACTGGCTGATAATTCAGGAGAAGACACATCTCTCACGGGATGGCTTGAATCATGGTTTGGAAAACGGAAGGGGGTGGTGGTTTCCATCCATTCGTCCCTGATAGTCGTAGCCGGGGTATTCGTAACTACTGGCTGTTGCGCTGTATACAAGGACTCGCCTAAAGACTGATTGAGACAGCCTTAATGAAATAGATGCCCCTAAAAGTGAATCAAGCAGAAGGTCGTTTTTCTATTAAATAATGAGGGGATGAGTGAGACCAAGGTGGATGAAGTCTCATGAATGATTCTTGTGATTTTGGGGGCGATGCTCAAAGGATAAATTATAGAAACAACAATTGCATGTAAAAACAGAAAAGGGGAATTGTGAGGAGTAATTATAAATGTTGTTATCTGCAACGATCACAAGGCTGAATCATGAAAGTGGAATAGGGGTGCAGATTAAGCGAGATATGCTTGTATAAACAGTTATAAGCATCTGTTTCGAGCTTCTGCAAAAACAAAAAAGACACAATAAAGAGTTCATAAGGCTCAGTATGGGCAAAGAATGGAAGGAAATGTTGCTTTAGCGAAGAAGGAAGCAGATGGCAGTCAAGGAGGATATATAACAATAGTCCACAGAGGGATGTGGTGAAACAGCCAAGCAGGACATGCATTTTTGTCACGAACAAGGCCAGATGAAGCAAGAGATAAACAGCCATGTTTAGAGAAGTGGGAGATGTAATCAGGGGAGAAGGAATGGAATAAACGGGGGAGGAGTAAAAGAGGAATGAATTGTATAAGAAGTTGCGAACTTGTTAAACTCGGTGTGCCTACTTATAGGCACCACTCTTGCAAGAGTATAATGAACGATACTGTTGCTTCAGATCTTGAATCGGACTGAAATTATTGAAGTCAGTGGGTTCTATTTCCCACACAACCATGGAGATCCTGCTTTTAAACTCAGGCCTCGCTTCCTAAACATTCTTTGCTGGACATTTCATGACTCTTACGGATGTCATTCGTATCAATGTGTACCATGACAGCTGGCTGTTCACCCTCCCCCTTCAGTATGCCCTGAACATGCTCGGAGACATCCCTGATCCTTGCACCAATCGCCCTTTGTACGAAGAATTCATAGAATCATAGAATCACTGGGGTGGGAAAACAGGCCATTTCACACAGCACGTCCACGCTGATCCTCTGAAGTGTAACGCACTCTGACCCATTCCCCTACTCCGTTACTCTGCATTTGCCCCTGACTAATACACCTAACTGGCACATAACTGAACATTATTGGCAAGAAGTAAACAATTTAGACCCATTCTGTTACTCTATGTTGAATCTGCTTTCTCACAACAGATACTTCCAGAAATACTGAGCATTTCCAGCAACTTCGGGTTTCGTCACCGATGATATGTGCATATTGATAAAAACATACGCCACACAGACTTGAAGAAAAGCTGAATTTAAACGTTCAGGAGAAAACTAAATATTTGGTCATTCAATGATCCCAGTAAATTTTAGTTGAATTACTCATGTTCTGTTCGTGAACGTCATTTATTCACTTTCCCAATCCTGAACAAAGGAGATTTTTGCATATTTTTTTAATGTCAGAAAGCTCGAAAAAGTTGCACATTTACTTCTTCATATGGGAATGAGATTGCTTCTCATTCTTTCATCTCATTTCAATTACAGAGGATTATTCACAAAACAGACACAATGTATTACTTTTTCGAAGAATACCAGTAACATTGTAGGAAATTGGCATCATAACTGGAAAGAAGGATTTAGACAACCGAAGGATGAGAGAAAACGGGAATTCTTTTGATGAGAAAAGACTATTCTGTGAAATTAGGTGATCAAATTTATGGAAAACTATGTAGGGCTGACAAACGATATTGTTATGAAGGTGTAGAGGCTCTGAAAAAGTTAAAATGTAACATTTGTCTGTGAAACAAATCGTGAATCTGAGTAGATATGGTACAAAAACAAATTCAAATTCGGCCAGTCAGTTTAACTATGCCCCAACACTCTGAAATCCATGGAGTTTGAAATATAATGTAATTGATGACAACAAAGTCAATGAAATAATCCAATGTTTTGAGGTGTAAAACCAGACAATGTGAACATTTAGGGAGAGAACTGCCAAGGGCATCCACAAAGATAGACGGCTAGGTGAAGAGCTTTCTGAAAGCTACCTGTCTGTAAGACGTTTGCACAGCCGAACATCGAAGCCAACAGAGATAAAAATCGACAGAGAAAAATCTACAATGGAAAATTGACAAAGCTGACTGGTTTTGAAATGTGATTATATTTTAAAATCTTAATCATGGTGTTTTGTTTTATCAGACCAGTATTGGCGAGGGGGAAGTAAAAGATAGTTTTAACGAAATGAGTTCTAAATAGTTGTTCATTTTAATACTCTCTGTTGAACTTAAATAACAAAATTGTTAATTTTACTTTAAATAGTGACCTCTGTAAATGAATATTTGCCTCTCGAAATTTAACAGATTCCAGCATGAGGTGCACTTTTTTCTCTGTGGCTGGTTCCGATTAGCAGAGGGGTTTCCCCTGTGTCATTAACAGTTTGAGGCCTTTTATCTGCGATTTGAACAAGTTTAGACAGATCCAGTCTGAGATTTGGGCAGAGTTAAATGGGTTTGGGGTTTGAAAATGCACAGTAGATTTAAATATTTACAGGTTATTATCCGAGAGCTTTAAATAACAAGTCGGTGAGACGCTTTGTTTAATTTCGGTGACTTGTGGTTGGTTAAATTTAAAGTGAGAGCAATGGCTCTTTAAAAATGTTAAAGAGGTTCTGGGATTTGAAGATGATTCTCACTTTTGCCCATGGCATTGAGAAGGAAAAATAAAGGCCAAACGTTTAGAATTAGCAAAGAATTTAGTTTTGGGTTTAACCAAGAACAAGAGTAAAACTGAAATTGTTAGGAAAGTAGTCAAACACTAAGGTGTGACAGAGAAACAGACAAGTGCAGGAGATTTAGAAAAAAACATCAATTACAATTGATGAAAATGCAGTTTAAAGATAAACAAAGGGAGAGAGAAAGAGAGAGAAGAAAGAGAAAGCAAGAGGGAAGAGAGGGAGAGTAATAAAAAGAGAGGAGAAAGTTCTGAGCTGAGGAAGGAGAGAGGGAATTTGAACTTGAGAAGTTGCAATTTAGTCAGCAAAGTCAAGTGAACAGGATGGAGAGTAAAAGGGACATTAGTGAAATATACAACTATCTCAAAACTCTGCCACATTTTGATGAGAAAGATGTTGAAACCTTCTTTATTTCATTAAAAAAATTGGCTAGGCAGGTAGAGTGGTGCAAGGATTTATTGGCAATGCTAGTTCAGACTAAGTTGGTAGGCAGGGTTAGTGAGGTATTTGCTACGCTGTTAGATGAGGGGTGAAGAGATTATGAAGACGTGAAACGACGCATTTTATGTGCTTACGAATTGGTACTGGAAGTATATAGATAGCAGTTCGGAAACATAAAGAAGCAACCAGGTCAGCCAAATGTTGAGTTCGAAAGAATTAAACATAGACATTTTGATAGATGGGTGCAGGCTTTAAAGATGGATAAGACCGATGAGGCTCTAAGGGAGATTATTCTGCTGGAGGAGTTTAAAACCTCACTTCCAGAGATGAGAATAATTCATGTGGAGGAAAAGAAAGTTAAGATATTGAGAAGGGCAGGAGAGTTAGCAGATGAATACATTTCGCTGCATAAGAGAACTTCCAGCCATAATTTCGTCCTGTGTGGGATAGAATTTGGGAGAAGGGGCAATGTTACACGATAAAAGAAAGAGTAGAACATATGAGTTTACCACAGGTTAAAGAAGCTGCCCAAGAGAGTGGAAAGGAGGTGAAAGGCCTCAGGTGTTTTCACTGTAATGGAGTGGAACACAGAAAATTACAGTGCTGGTGGTTTCCGAAGGGCATTGGGGAAAGGTGTTTTCACCGACATAAGGAGGGATATGTATGGTCACAGTGCTGATTGTTAAGAAAGGGACTGTGGGAAAAGATGTGGTAAAAGAAGCTAAGCCAGTGGCATTAGTGAAAGTGTTAAAGGAAACCCCAACAAGAACAGAAGAGCTGCAGGAAAGTGCACAGCCTGGGCAGGGGCTGGGTATGGAGTTAGTACCTGATCTCTATAAAGAATTCGCCTCTCTGAGTAAAGTTTACTCAGAAATAACAGGGGGAGAAAGGCAAGAAGGTATAATTTTGAGAGGTACGTGAACTAACCAGTTGCTAATAGTAAGAGATGAATGAATTTGTAGTTTTTCAGATCGGTTACCCCAGAATGTATTAATTTATGGGAAAGATGGACAGAAATGTAGCATTTCCCTATGTAAGATCAGGTTGGAGTGCCTACTTGAGACTGGGGAAGTTATAGTGGGAATAATTGACAGACTGTCAGATCCAGGAATCTAGTTTGTTCTTGGGAAGGATTTAGCAGGGTCCAAGTTGGGAGTGACATTGCTTGTTGTGGAGAAGCCCAAGGAAGACAAAGAAACTGAAATGTTAAATCGAAAATATCCTGGTAATTTCCCAGGCTGTGCAGTAACCATATCCCACTATTATAAGTCACAGCACGAAGGACAAACTATAGACAAAGATGAAGGAGTTGAGGTTCGGTTAATGGACACCCTGTTTGCCATAATGGTGTAGGGAAAACCTGAACAGGCAGTGGGCCAGACAGAGGTGTTTTGTCCTGAAAGGCTAAGGGACTTGCAATAGACAGACAAGACGATAAAAGATATATATGTGGATGTGTACTCAGAAAAGGAGGCAGATGATATTCATGAGGGTTATTATCTGAAAGATAGATCTTAAGACAAAAATGGAGACCACATCAGGTTAGTGCAGAGGAGAAATGTGCTGAGGTGCACCAGTTTGTGTTGCTGGAAGCATAGAGACAGGACGTTTTACAGGTAACAAATGAACTACCTGTAGGAGGTCACCTAGGGGTACGAAAGAGTTGGGCTAAGGGACAAAAACATTTTTATTGACCTGGAATGCAAAAAGATATGGTCAACGTTTGGCATAAATGTCATTCATGCCAAATGGTAGGTAGGCCACGGACAGTAATGAAACTAGCACCTCTGTTGCCAATTCCCACATACAAAGACCCCTTTATGTGGGTTATAAATGAGTGTGCAGGTCCCCTCCTGAAAAGTAGAGGAGAGAAAGAATTGGAGAAACAGGTGTTAGTTACTACCCTACAGAGTGAGGAATCAAATCCAAATGTCGTGGATTTTGATGTGCCTCGTAAATATGTCAAAAAAGTAGAAGTCCTTGAGCAGTGGGGTAGATTAGTAAACTATCTGTCTCAGGAGCATAGAACACAGGTGAAAGGTTCGTTATTGCAATATGAGGACATATGTTAGAATCATATGTGTGGGGGGAGAACTAATGCTATTGTACATAAAGTAGATGTAGGGAATACTGTTCCGATAAGACAATCCATATCGCCTTTATCCCTCAAAGCCAGACAAGTCCAGAAGGAGGTGGAGGTTATGCTCAATGAGGACATCATCCACCCAAGCCCGAGCGAGTGGAGCTTGCCGATCATTTAGTTCCCAAACCGGATGGGACTCAATGATTTTGCTTGGATTATTGGAAGATCGACACTGTTACAAAATCAGACTTTTTTCCAATACCGACATTGAAGGACTGTATCGAGAAAGTTAGACAAGTCAGTTTCATCACGAAGTTGGAGTTAATACGTGGTTTCTGGCAGGTACCTTTATCAGAGACAGTGAAAGAAATTTCTGAATTCTAACACCAAATGGTCTGTATCAATTCAGAGTGATGCCCTTTGGAATGACGAACACACCCAAAACATTCCAAAGACCCATGAACAGAGCTGTGACCTGGTTAATAAACTGTGCAGTCCGTTTAGACGATATAATGATCTTTACTAATTCCTGGAAATATTACTTGGTACAGTTGGCAGACCTTTTTGAACGAATACGAGAAATAAAACTGGTTACAAAATTGAACAAAACACAATTTGTGAAAGCAGACATGATGTTCTAGGGACAGAATATCGGTCATGGAAGATTGATCCCATGGAACACAAAGGCAAAAGCAACTAAGGAATTTCCACGGCCAACCTCGAAAGAAAGGTGCTTCGCTCCTTCAGAGTCAGCAGATTCTATCAGACAGCTGTTCCAAACTCCAGCAGTGTAGTGACACCATTATCCGAGTTGCTGAAGAAGAGCACAAAATTTTGGTTGAAAGAACAATGCCAGGAGGCATTCGACATTAAAAAGAAATATTGAGCACCAAACCAGTTTCAGCTACACCAAATGCTTGAAAACCTTTCAAAGTTGCCATCGACGTGAGTGACATAGGAGTTGGAGCTATACTGCTACACGACAATGAGATGGGATCGTACTTTTCAAAGAAACTCAACATCCACCAGAGAAAATATTCCACGGTTGTGAAAGAACTATTGAGTTGGGTACTAGCCTTATAACATTTTAATGTGTACTCGCAAACAGCGTGTTGGAGACGGTTGTGTACATGGAGCCCAATCTGCTTACATTCTTCAACGCTTTAAAGACTATTTCATTGGAGTATTATGTTACAGACTTTTAATTTAAAAATCGTACATGTAGTGTGTAGTAGGATGTAATCGCAGATGCGTTCTCACTGATTTAACTGATAAAGTTTAGACGAGATTTGTATTTATCCAATGTTAAATATAGGTAAATAGGAAGGAGTTAAGATTAACTTAGATTTCAGTTTTCTGTATGTTCTGGTAATGTTTGAAGAATAGAAAAACAAATGAGACTGTGTTTTCATTATGATGTTGTTTTTAGAGAGAAGGTGTTATGAACGTGTGAAGAGTACTGCACCTTTAAGAGAGTTGAAGGATTTACAACCACAGTGAGTTCTGGAAAATTTACAATGTAACATTTGGTTCAGCAGCTGGCAGTACCTGGGTAGCTATGAGACGAAAAATAAAATCAAATTCGATCAATCCATTTAAATTATGTCCAAGAAGCTAAAGTACAATCAAGTTTAAATTTGGCATTTGGCAATATTTTAAAAAAAAACAAAATTGCCCTATGCTTTGGGGTAGAAAGCTGAAAAAACATTTGACCAGTTAGGGGAGAACTGCCACGCCACCAACACCTGCAGACTGCCCGGAGAATAGCTCTCCGAAATGTACATTTATTTATCAATGACCTGTGACACAGAAACTCTAAGGAGAGGAAGCGAAGACAGAGGAAGATACAAAGAGAAGATTCGACAGCTGGCTGGTTCTGAAATTTGAATGTTTTGGTATTTCTTAATTGGGGAGGGGAGGGGGGTCAGGTTATCGGGCCAGTATTGTAGAAGGGAAAGTAAAAGATAGGTCAGAGAAAGGAGTTGCAAATAGTTGTTAGGTAATTATTCTCTGTAAGACTTTTCAAAAAAGTTGTCAATTTTTACTTTAAATAGTGACGTTTAGGATGGTTATTGGCCTTTCGAATTTTTACAGATTACAAAACGGTTTAAATCTTTTCTGTAAGTTTAAGTTAGCGTGGGGTGGTGGTGGTGGTGGTGGGGGTTCGGGGGCGGGGGGGCGTGGGTTCCCCCGTGTTGTAACACATTAACTTGGATTTCTCTGCACAAATGCTGCCAGACCTGCAGAGATTTTCCAGCACATTTCTGTCTTAGTTTCTGGTTTACGAAACCTGCAGTTCTCTTTACTTTCTTCTGTGTATCATTGACAGCCACGGTTGAGGTCCTGGAGGACAGGAAGACAGCTAATGTTGTTACATTATTTGTAATTTGGCTGCAAAGAAAACCCAGGGAACTACAGACCAGTGAGTTTGATGTCAAGGGTGGAGAAGTGTTTGTAGGAGATTCTGGGAGGCAGGATTTAGATGCCTTTGGAAAGGCAAGGACTGATTAAGGATATTCAGCACAGTTTTATGTCTAGGAATCTATATCTCACAAACTAGATTGCAGTTTTTAAAGAGGTGATCGGGAAGATAGTTGAAGGTAAAGCAGCATACGTTGTCTATGTGGACCTTAGTGAGGCCCAACAAGGTTCCACATGGTAGCCTGGTTAATAAGGTTAGATCACATGAGATCAGGGAGAGCTATCCAATTAGATGCAAAACTGACTTGACTGTAGGAGACAGAGGGAGCTGGGAGAGATTTGCTGTTCCAATTGGAGGCCTGAGTCCAGCGTTGTGCTGCAATGACCAGGCTGCTGTTGTTCATGGTTTTTGTAAATGATTTGGATGAGAATATTAGAACCAGGGATATTAATTTGGAGAAGAAATCCCCAAAATTGGAGTTATGGTGGACAGTGAAGAAGGCTGTCTTAGAGAATAAAGATATCTTGATCTACCTGGAAAGTGGGTTGAGGATTGGCTGATAGAGCTTAATGCAGATAAATGTGAGATATTGCACTTTGTTAGGCAAACGAGTGTAGGATTTATTTTAGTAAATGGTAGCATGCTAGGAAGTGTTGCCAAATAGAGATCCAGGGACCAGGTATATAGTTCTATGAAAGTGGAATCGCCTGTTGACAGGGCAGTGAATTAGGCATAAGGCAAGCTGACTTCCATTGGTCAAAGCATTGATTACAGGAATTGGAGCATCATGTCGTGGTTTTACAAGAGATAACTAAGGCCATATTTGGTGTACTGAGTACAATTCTTGTCGCCCTGCTATAGGAAGGATGTCATAAACTGGGATGGAGGCAAAAGTATTTAAAATGATGTGATGGAGACCGGAGGTTTTG
Source organism: Chiloscyllium punctatum (assembly GCF_047496795.1). Lineage (NCBI taxonomy): Eukaryota > Metazoa > Chordata > Chondrichthyes > Orectolobiformes > Hemiscylliidae > Chiloscyllium > Chiloscyllium punctatum. The sequence continues at coordinate 760,117 of NW_027309826.1, forward strand.
AGATATAAGGCTGGGATTTTGTTCCTTTTGCATTCGAGGCTGAGAGGTGACCTTTATTTCCTCATGAGAGGCATGGATAGGATAAATAGACAAGATCTTTTCCCACTGGTGTGTATGTCCAGAAAAAGAGAGGATAGTTTTAAGGTGAGAGGGAAGAAATTCAAATGATATCAAAAGGACAGTTGTTTCGCACAGAGGGTGGTGTGTATAGGTAGAGAGCTGTCAGAGGAAGTCACATTGGGAAGTACAAATGCAACATTTGAAAGACAATTGGATGTATCTATGAATAGGAAATGTTTGGAGGGGGTGTGTGCCAAAATAAGAAAAATAGTAATAATTCAATTTAGGAAACCAGGTGAGCATGGCCGAGTTAAACCGAAAGGTTTGTTTGCATATTGTATGATTCGAAGAGTCTATGACGCTTTCAATCCTCCTTCATCACTAGTCCTTCATTGAACTCAATTCATTTCCAAGTCAAAACTCATCTGGAAATACTTTAAATGATCTAACTCTCCAAACTTTCTTAAATAGAGATTTGCTGGCATAGATGTGGTTCTGTAGACCACAGCAGCAGCAGCCGAAGCAGAATTATATTCAAGCACAATCTGTAACGTTTTTCCTGGGATGATACCTCGGTCTACCATTCCAACCATGTTGATCTATTGTTCAGTGATATATTGGTGATCGTGCCAGTGTCCGAATCATGTGAACCTAAACCAGATGACAACTCGTTAAAGCTACCAAAATTGACTGCTTGCATTCCAAACAGCAGAACTAACATCTGATAGAGAGGGTGCAATGATCCCAACACCAACAAAGCAACAATCCTGTCACATCCAGCCATAAAAGGTGATGGACGGTTAAACAACTTCATGGAGGAGAGGGCTCACTATTATCCCCAACCTAAATAATGGAATAGCCCTGTACATCAGTGTAATAGTTAAGAATGTAGTTTTGGTATGATATTATAACAGAAGTGTTGAGTGGATGATTAACCTCACCCTCGCCATGATGTCCACAGAATCACAGATGCCCATCTTCAATCAATTTGATTTACTGCACGTGACCTGAAGACACAGGTGAATAAAGTAGATAGGATAAAAGCAATGGGCCCTGACACCATTCCTGCAAGAGGACTGAAGACTTGTGCTGCACAACAAGCTGTGTCCCTGAGGAAGCTGTTTCATTCCAGCTCCAACTCTGACATCTCCATAGCAATGCGGAAAATTAATCAGCTATGTCCAGTTCGCGAAGAGGGGAATAATTAAATTCTGACCCATTAACACCCCCTCAGTCCCATCACGATAGTTAAACTAGTAGAACTTATTTTCGACAGATCTGTCAAACAGCACAGAAATATCCTGCTCAGTGTGGTTCCAGATAGCTACCCATGTCGAGATGGTACTGTGTTGTGGAAATGTCACTGGATTACCATTCCAAACCAGGGTAATGCTCTGGCAGCTGATGGAAGTTAATAACAATTAATAAAATATTGAGATCTAAAATCTAGTATCAGTAACGGTGACACTGAAATCAATGTCAATTGCAAACTCCAATTTGCTTCACCAATGTACTTTCAGGAAGTGAATTCTGGTCTGGTGAATTCCATGCATTCCTGGTCTGGCCTAAACGTGACTCTAGACACACATACATGTGAAACATTTTAATAGTCTCTAAAACGGTAAAGCAAGACACGAAATTGCATCAAACTGCTCCGAGGTTTGGAAGGATAAAACTAACAGAACACCCAGCACCAGCCTCAGTCTCAGAAAAGGAAACGGGAAACACAGTCTTGTTGACCCTACAGAGGCCTCCTCCCTAACATCTGAGAGCTTGTGACAGCTGTACTCCACATGCCTTCCGATCGGTTTAGTGACGAGAAATCCATATTTATATTCAGTGCCTTGTGTTCCACAGCTTATGTGGGAGAGAAATCCCTAGAGTCACCAGTCTCTGAGTGCAGACATTTATTCTCATCTCAATGCCTAACCTAATACTGTGGCGCCTTGTTTTAGATGTCCAAGCCAGGGGAATTATCAACCCTGCTTCCAATCATTTTCACCCTGTCAGAGTTTTCTATGTTTCACTGAGATCTCCATTCATTTTCCTAATTCCCATAGAATACAGTCCCAGTCGCCCCAAACGCTGCTCTCCCAACAAGCCTGTCATCCCAGAGGTCAGTTGGGTCATCCTTCACTGCTCTCCCTCAATGTCAGGTTTGTCCTGTATTAGGTTAGGACAGTAAAACTACACAAATACTGCACAATGTTCAAGATGGGCTCTCACCAAGGCCCTGTACAGCTGCAGTAAGACACCCTTACTCCTGTAAGTCAAGCCCCTAAAAATGAAGGTCAACACACCATTTATCTTCCTGACTGCTTTCTGCTCCTGCAATATTGCCTTCAGTGACTGGTGTGCAATGAGATCCAGATCCTTTTCAATGTTACAGTTCCCCACTTGGGTCTGTGTACACTGGTCAGCATGCCAATGCCATTCCCAGTATTGACTTCTGCCTTCAGAACTCACTGCCTTGCACTGACCTCGGAGGTCACAGCAGGAAAATAAAAAGAACATAAATCCCTTTAAAGACCAACATGTTTCATCTAATCCCATTTCAAATGATAGGTTGCTGTTCTATTGTTCCCAGTCAAAGTACACACCGTCACATCTTCATCTGCCACGTGTTTGCCCATTCACTCATCTTGTCTCAGTCACCTTGGAGCTTTTTTATATCCTCCTCGCCCACTAACAATCCAAAATTGTTTAATGCTGTCAGCAGACTGAGAAATATTGCATTTGATTCCCTCAAATAAATGCTTGACATGATCCTTCCACGTCAAAACTGTTCTGTGCTTCCTGTCAATTCTCCTCATCTAAAACCATGTTCATATTTTAGTCCCAATCCTGTTACATTTGAGTTTGCTCACTAGGCCATAGCTTTTTATCAACATCTTTCAGGCAATCTAAATGCATTGCATCCATTTTTTCTCTGTATGTATTGGCCAGTCAATTTCTCAACTATGATTCCCATTTCATGTTGACCCATTATATAAGAACGTACAAACTAGGAGCAGGAATAGGCCATTGGGCCCTTCAAGCCTCCGCCACCATTCAATAAGATAATGGCTGATCATTTCATGGCCTCAGGCTCACTTACCCGCCCAATCATAATCCTTAATTCCTTTACGGTTGAAAAATTATCTGAGTTTAGATTAGATTACTACAGTGTGGAAACAGGCCCTTCGGCCCAACAAGTCCACACCGCCCCGCTGAAGCGCAACCCACCCATACCCCGAACCGACACTACAGGCAATTTAGGATGGCCAATTCACCTGACCTACACATCTTAGGACTGTGGGAGGAAACCGGAGCATCCGGAGTAAACCCACGCAGACACGGGGAGAACCTGCAAACTCCACACAGTCAGTCGCCTGAGGCGGGAATTGAACCCAGGTCTCTGGCACTGTGAGGCAGCAGTGCTGACCACTGTGCCACTGTGCCACCGTGCCGCCCACATATTCATTGACAAATCCTCAACTATTTCACTGGACGAAGAATTCCACAGATTCACAATCTTCTTGGTCAAGAAGTTCCTTCTCAATTCAGTCCTAAATCTGCTCCATCTAATTTTGCAGCTTTGCCCTGTTGTCCTAGTTTCACGTGCTTCTGGAAACATCCTTTATATTTCTATCTTATCTACTCCCTTCGCAAATATATATGATTGTATTCTTTCCTCCCTCATTCTTTCAAATTCCAATCAATGTATAATTCCAATCTATTCAATCTCTACTCATAACCACCCCCCCCCTCACCTCTGCAACCGACCTAGCGAGCCTCCTCTGCATCCATTGTAGTGCCAGTTTTTCCTTTCTCAAGTAGGGAGTCCAAAACTACACGTACTAGAGATGTGGTCTCTCACCATCCTGTCCAGCTGCAACATAATCTCCTTGCTTTTACACTCAATCCCTTTTTCAATGAAGAACAAAATTAAATTTGCCTTGGTAATGTCCTGCTGTCCCAGCAGACCAACTTCTGTGATTCATGCACAAGGACACCCAGGTCCCTCTGCACAAGAGGATGCTGCTTTTTAAAAAAACAATTCAAGTAAGAGTCCTCTTTACTATTTTTCCTACCAAAATGGACAATTTCATATTTATTATAATTGAACTCCATCTGCCAGACCTTGGCCCACTAACTTCAACTATTTATGTTCCTTTGTAAAGTTTAACAGTCCTCTGCACACTTTACTCTGCCACTCATTTTAGAATCATCTGTAATCTTCGAGACACTACACGTGGCCCCCTATTCCAAATCATCTATGCAAGCTGTGAATAATTGCGGTCCCAGCACTGATCCCTGAGGCACTCCACTAGTCACTGATCAGCAACCAGAAAAACAATCATGTATTCCCACTCGTTGCTTCATGTTAGTTAACCAATCCTCTATCCATGTTAATACATTGCCCGTAATGCCACACCTTACACAGCAGCCTTTTTGGCGTCACTGCATCGAATGTCTTTTGGAAATCTCAGTACACCACACCTACTGGGTCCCTGCAGTTGTAATGTCTTCATAGAATTCCAGTAGGTTAGTTACACGTGTCCTGCCTTTCATGAACCATCACTGTGTCTGCCCAACGGGACAATTTCGATCAAGATGCATTGCCATTTAATCCTTGATTACAGATTGAAATATTTTCCCCTACAGCTGTTATGCTAACCGGTCTATAATTCCCCACTTTTTGTCTACCTCCTTTTTTAAACAGTGGTGTGTGAACTTGTTTTCCAATTTGCTGGAATTGCATCATAGTCCAGTGAATTCAGAAAAATGTCCACAAGTGCAGTTGCTATTTCTCTCATCACCTCTGCTAATACCTTGGGATACATTCTATCAGGGCCAGGAGACTTATCTACCTTTGGCTCCATTAGCTTGCCCAACACAATCTCTGTCTTGGGAATGGTTGTTTCCAGGTACTCACTTACCTTCCACTCTGACAATTGCTGGTATGTTATTAGTGTCCTTCATTGTGTAGACGGACTAAATAACTCTTCAACTCCTCATCCATTTCCTCATATCACTTTACTGGATACCCCTTCTCTAAAGGACAATTGCTTACCTTAGCATTTCATTTCGTTTTGTATATTTATAGAATATTTTGCAATCTGTCTTCATATTCTGAGGTAGTTTACTCTCATAACCGATCGCATGGGTCTTGATATCTTTCTTTGTTGCTTTATTTGACATTTAAAGTTTTCCCAATCTTCTACTTTCCCACTGGTCTTTGCCATTATTATACCATTTATTTTAATTTGATAGTCTCCCTTTTTTCCTGAGACATTTCCGGCAGATTACCCTTTTCCTGCAGTCCTTCCAGTTCACGATTAAATGCTGTTGCTGACAACGTTGAAAGATTGCTTTGAAAACCTTCCACTGTTCATTAACAGTTCCACCATAAAGTCTTCACTTCCAGCCATCTTTAGCCAACTCCTGTCTCATCCTACTGTAATTTGCTTTGGTTATACACAGGACCATACAAAGGATTTTACCTTCTCACCTTCTATCTGTTTTCTAAATTCAACCATACTTTCAATCCAATAATTTATCTCAAAACATTTTTTTACTAATTTCATTCTTTTTTTTCTGACGAGAGTTAGTCTTCCCAGTCTTGCTGGTAAGATTTAATTTGTTTCGTTTGTTTCCTTCTGTGAAGACAGAACTGAAGTAGTTGCTTAATAGTTCTGCAATTTCCCTGCTCTCATTTTCTATTCTCTGGATTGAGAGTATAACGAAGCTGCACTTGTTTTCTCTCTTTTTTTTCCATTGACAGTTCACCTTATAACTCTTATTAATGTTGTCTTGAGAAACCCAGCAATTCATGTCCACACCATATAATCACAGGAGCATAGTCTCTGCACCGTCAGAAATACAGCACACTCTACATTAGACCCACTCTCCTACATCAGGCCCATAGCCAGGAATGTTATGACACTTTACGAGCTCGCCTAAGTAGGTTTTTAACAGTTATGAAGTTACCACGATAACTCCCCTCTCAGGAAGTACATTCCAGACCCCAACATGTTCTGGGTGTAAAGCAATCAGCAAATCATCTCTACATCTCAAACCTTTCGCTTTATAAGTGTGCTCACTTGTTCTTGGCCCACTGACAAAAGGAACAGCTGCTGTCTATCCACCCGGTCCATGTTCCTCATAATCTTATCCTTCTGAGTCACATTCCACTCAGAATTCTCTGCTCCAATGCAAACAATCCGAGCTTAGCCAGTCTCTCTCCATAGATGATATGCTCCATCCCAGAGAACATCCTGGTGAATCTCCTCTGCATCCCCTCCAGTACAATCACATCCTTCCTGTAATTTGGCTGCCAGAACACCCCACAGTATTACATCTTGGCCAAACCAAAGTCCTGTATTATTATTGTAATCTATGTCTCGATGTGTAAAAGTTATATTTACTACTCTAAACGCCTTGTTAACTCCACTATTACCCTGTCCAGTCCCAATCAGGAATGTGTGGAGAAGCACTCTCTGAGCTTCCTAGTGTGCTGCCATTAATTGTGTACTCCCCTGTCTGGTTCATTCGTCCAAAGTGCAGCACCTCATATTTATCTGGGTTACATCCATCTGCCATTGATCTGCTTATCTGGCCTTTCCATCTGTAGTTTTCTGTAACATAAGACCTACCCCCTCACTGCCAACCACCCGTGTAATCTTTGTGATCAATGCAAACTCACATAACACACTTCCCCACGCCCTCCACTTTAATATATACATTATTTATGAGTATCACAAATAATAAGGGTCACACCATTGACCGTACACTATACTATACCACTGGACACTGATGTCCATTTACACAGTTTCCAGAATCACCCTCTGTGTCCTGCCATAAAGACATTGTGAATGTCACTTACCAAGTTACCATTGATACCATGAGATTTTACTCTCTTTATCAGTCTCCCATGTGGGGCTTTGTCAAAGGCCTTGCTGAAAAAAAAACATACGCTCAACCTTCTCGAAAGAAGATCAATAAACTTCGTTCGGCATGACTCCCCTCTCATGACTATCCCTCTCTAAATGAAGATCCATTTTCTCCCACCCTGTTTTCCCCAATAGTTTCACTGACACTGATCTGATACTCACTGATCTATAGTTCACTTGTCTACCTGCACCAACCATTCCTGTAAAAGGTATTCTGCGTTCCTCTGGCCCCTACGCTGTGACCAGAATTTACTTAAACATTTGGGTCAGGGCCTTGCTCCGACAGCAGTTTGTGGTACAACACAGCCAGACCTGTGGACTTGTCCAATTTTATACCAGCCAAAACCACCAATCCTTGCTCGTATTTCATTTAATCTGCTCACGAGTTTCCCAGTCGATCTTCTTGAACTATACCTCGTCCTTCTCCTGCGTAAAACAGATGTGAATCTCTTATGTCACAATCTATCAATGTTCTCCAGCTTCGCACACTGATTATCCTCTTGGTTTCTAATGGGCTCTAATTATCCCCTGGTTATTCTGTCCTACTTGAAGTCCTTGTGGAATATCTTAGTATGCTCACTAATCCTGCTCGCACTTTTCAATGCCCCTATGTTCTTCATTCCCCTCTGTGTGAATTTTGTAAAGCTTCATTTCGATCACCTCTCAGTCTCTGAAAATCTACAGAATACAGGCGGAGTTCCCTCATCGGACAATCTTGCCATCCGAGGGGTTAATCTAGACAATGTACAGCCAGTATATGTGGTCAGTATGTTTTACTTAGATCAGAAAACCAAAACTGTACACAATACTCCAGGTACAGTCTCACCAACACGATGTGTCACTGGTGCAGAACTTCACTTCTATTCAGAGTGAATTACTACAGAAGCTGGGATCTGTACTGAACCAATGCGAGAAAGCACAGCGAGTTAGACAGCATCCGTGGAGAGAAAGCACAGAGCTCTTCATTGCCTATAATCTGATTCTCTTCAAACAAAAGGAAACTTAACTTTACCTTCCTTAATTTACATATGTTCTTACCAAGACAATGTGCTTTATTGTTTTAGGTCTAAATTATAGTATGAATTCTTGAAAAATCCTCCTGATATCCAACTATACCATATCTACTGGTTCTCCATTGTTTATATCGACAAGTGACATCTTCAAGCAAAATTTTTGTAAATGTTGCCTTCCCTTTCAGAAATCTAGCATCATTCTCTAGACGTTTGCTATAACTTTCCACGTGTCCAATATCACGTTCTTTACAATAAATTCAAACAGATTCCCCACTGTGAACAATAAATTAACTGGTCTTTAGTTCACCATTCTCCCTCTTCTTCCCTTTGTAAATCCTTGGAATGCATTTATAACCTTCCACCTGAATACGGAAAAATACAGTGGATCCCAATGCAATTATTTTGTCCATTTCAGCTATCTCTGAAACTCTGATATGAAGAACTTTTGGTCTGTCAGACTTATCAATACAGTTATGTTTTCAAATGCTACCTGGTCACTGATATGAATGATTTTAGTCTTCAGTTACACAAGTCCCATTGCCACTTGGTATTTCTGGGAGATTTTCTGGCCCTTCCTCCGTGAAGACAGACATAAAATAACTGGTTAGTTTCCCCCTGTCATTGTTTCTGTTCACCACAATAAATTGTCTTGTCCACACATTCACTCTTCCACATTTGACCTTGCTTTTATTTTCCTTTCAAATATTCATGGCAGTTTTTCATCAGTCTTTTTGCTTCTGGTTAGTTTGTATTCCTGTTATCTTTGTACTTTATTTTTCAGTTTATCAATCGTCTTTTGTTGCGTCCACAATTTCAATGAATCCACAATATATGACCCTTTTCTAAAGCACTTTCTTCGATCTAATGTAATTTTTAACTTCTTTTGTTCACCATCGTTGAGTCACCTTTGACTTTTGCGATTTATGCCTTGGAGGGATATATGTATATTTCAGACCTTACAGTAAATAACATATATTGCCTGTCTTTCATTAAGTCAGTTTAATGTATTTTCCAAATTCTCTAAAGCCAACTTTATTCTCGTAACTTATTGTCTTCCACAACCCAGGTATATACCCGTAATATTAAAAAAAAACTGCTTGTATTCAGACGTCATGTAAAATTCAATATATTAAAATCACTATTCTCCAAAGATCCTCGAGAGCAAAGTATTCGATTTGCTCTTCTGATCACACAACACCAATTCCAAAATTGCCTGATCAACAGCTCGGTGCTCAACATACTACTAAAGCAACCTGGCTCATACACACTCATGAAATCCATTTTCCCAAAATTAACATTCACTTGGGTAAACACTGGTTAGATTAACTTGAAGCTGCCCATTATTACTGCAGTACCCCAAACCCTGTATGTCTTATTTCCTGTTTTATAACATACCCCACAATTGAATTGCAGCTTTCACTTTGATACATAACTCTCATGAATGTTTGCTTCTCCTTGCTGTTTCTGAGATCACCTCAACAGATTCTGTGGAAGCTGAGTGACGTGGGCTCTGGCGAGGTTAACGGCAGATTCAGACGAGATGTTTGGCGAGGCATATCTCAACATGAATATTATCTCACCACATCTTAACCGTTCTTCTCAAGGGGCATTGTGAGATTTTCTCCAGATCTCCCGTTATGCTGGTGTAGTAGAGAAGGACAATGATCTTCCAGCAATGCTGTATATTCGCCAGAGAGCAGAGACTGCTCTAACCTGGGTGAGAACCTTACAGCAGGCTGGTAAAGTGCTGCTGCTGCTGTACAGGATCTTCGTGATCACATCCGAAGTAATGCACACAGATTTAATCTCCTCACCGTGGAAAGGATGTTGGAATGAACTCAAAGATTGTTCCCTCAACGGACTTCTGCAACAAAGGTGTTAATCGTCGAATCTCTCCAGTGTGGAAGCAGGACGTTTGACCCATCGACAACACACTGACTCTTCGAAGACCATCTCATCCAATCCTCACCACCTACCCCACTTAGTCTTTATAACCTGGCATTTTCCACGACTGATGCGCCTAGCCTCCACATTCCGGGCATTATGGGTAATTTAGCTTGTCCAATCGACCTAACCTGCACATCTTGGGGCTGTGGGAGGAAGCTGGAGACTGAAATTGAACTAGGATCGCTGGTGCAGTGAGGCAGCAGTGCTAACCACTGAGCTACCCAGTGTGGGCAACAAAACTTACCTCCATAGTTCAGCCCTTGAAAAGTGACATTTGAGCAGGGAGATTCCATAGGTCCCCAAAACTCTCACTGAGCGACAGGTGGAGGATATTGAGATATTGAATGGCTTGGTCAGGAACAGGAACAGGACATGCAAGTCCATTGAGACTATAATGTAGGAACACCAGGAGGACATTCAGCCCAGCGAGTGTGTAAAGCAGGAACAGAGTGAGTCCAATCAGCCACTCATGCCTCTTACATAGCAATTCGAGCAAATCTTTTACAGCCTTGTGCCTGTTACACAGGAATTATGAAAGGGAACATAATCGTTATAGAAAGGGAAGGACTTCAAATAACCAGCTTCACTCGGAAATGAAAAGTGGTGAGAAAATTATTGGGATTGAAGACAAATTGTTAGGATATGTTATGAAGGAATTAATAACAGGAGATTTCCAAAGTAAAGCCACAATCCAGCATATTCAACATAGTTTTATGAAGGATAAATCATGCTTTAATGATTTGACTAACTTTTTTTAAAAAGGCGTAATGAGCAAGGTGGATAATGGGGGTCCTATAGATATATTATATCTGGACTTCCAGACATCAGTGCGTAACGTGTCTTGAAAAAGGTTAATATGCAAGACAAGAACACATGGGATTAAGAACAATTTACTTGCTAGGGGAGAGGATAAGCTAACCAGTAAAAGCCATGATATGTAGCCACTGCTTTTGGACTGGATTGGACAAGGTCAAAAATCAAACGACACCAGGTTATAGTCCAATGGGTTTATTTGTAAACACAAGGTTTCCTTGCGCTGCTCCTTCGTCAGGTGCAAGAGGGAGAGATTACCTTAAACACAGATGTTATAAGGAAAAGACCAAAGGGCTGTACAACTCATGAATTTTACACACCTAAGATGGCTCTTAAATACTTAATCAGTTAAAATGGAAATGCAAGTTTGATTGGTTAATTTGCAAATTGCCGAATTTATTTCAAGTCACTGCCTGGAGATACCTTCAGGTATTATCGATGTAAATGAAGCAACACGTGCGGTCAGACAATGTATTCTAAGCGTGAGGCCTTGTTTGGACTCTGTCTGTGTCTTGACCTGGAGTTAGCCTGGTTTTATTTACAAAGTACGATTTATAAAATAACACATTGACTGAATGTCTGCAAATTGTATGTTTTGGAACAAAATAAAATGCATCTGCAAATACAAATGGGAAAATGTAAATTCAAGCCACAGATTTATATGTGCATTCGTGTGTGTGCGTGTGCATATGTATGAGAGAGGGGCGTGTCTGTGTGAAGGGGAGAGGGAGACATTGTGTGTATGTCAGAGACAGTGAGGTGGAGTGTGGGTGTGAGTGTGGGAGGGAGAGAGAGTGGCTGTGTGTGCATGTGTGTGTGACAGAGTGGAGTACGTGTGTGAAATGTGAGGGGTGTAGTGCGAGTGTGTGTGAGGGGCAGAGAGGGAGAATGTGCATCAGTATATGTAACGGGGAGAGTGAGAGGGTGTGCTTATCCAGCCTAAGACACAAACAGATACGGCAACCCTCTGTCTCTGAAATTTGAGCTAATTTTGTATCCAACTGACTTTCATATGAACCAATCTTGTTAAACAGATGACCATGCACAATGTTATTCAACGTCTTACTGATGTCAAGATCGACAATGTACACCACTCCATCTCAATTAATCTTTTTAGTCGCTTCTTCAAAGAAATCTCAGTCAAGTCAGTGAGACACAATATTGCTTGCACAAAGCCATGTTTACTATCCTAAATCAATCGTAACCTTTCAAAATGCGTGAAATTCCAATGACTCATAATCCTCTTCAACAACTTACCCACAACTGACGTCAGGCTCACTACCTTTTCCTTATTACCCTTCTTAAATCCTTTGAGTAATGGCACCACGTTAGCCAACCTTCAGTCTTCCGGCACTTTACCTGTGGCTATTATTAATAGCAAGGGGCCCAGCAATCACTTCCCCAGCTTCTCACAGAGTTCTTGCGTACATCAATAAAAGCCAGGACATTTTCCTTCTTTTGCATGTTTTAAGACCTCCAGTAGCTCCTCTGTAATACAGACACTTTCCAAGATGTCACGAGTATTTTCCCAAGTTCTCTAACTTCCATATCCTCCTGCACAGTAAATACTGATACAAAATATTCGTTCAGTACCTCCTCCATTTCCTGTGACTCTGCACATGGGCAGTCTTGCTGATCTTTAAGGATGTCCTATTCTCTCTACAGTTACTCTTTTGTCCTTGACGAATTTGTAGAATTCCTTTGAATTCTCCTTAACTCTGTTTGCCAAAGCTATCAAATGTCCCCTTTTTACGCTCCCAATCTCCCTATTAACTATACTCTTGTTGCCTTCAGACTCTTCTCGTGATTCACTTTAAATCAGGAATTAAGAGGCTAATAATGACCATTCCGATTGTCGGAAAAGTCCATCTGGTTCACTGACACCTTTTAAGAAAACAAACTGCCATTCTTACCTGGTCTGGCCTACAAGTGACTCCAGACTCACAGCAATGTGGTTGACTGATAACTGCCCTCTGGGTAATTACGGATGGGTAATTGATGCTTGTCTAGCCTGGGACACCTTCATACTGTGAATGAATTAAGAAAAAACCCTCAATTCCTGCTGTCTATATCTGACATATGCTTCCCGTTTATTCATGACCAGAGCCTCAATTTCTACAACGCTCCAGCATTCCTTACACGCACCAGCCTTACCCTTCATCCTAATAGTGCCATTATGTCTCTGTATTCCTGAAATCTCATTTCTGAAGCCTTCCCCTTCCCAACTGACCCCCTTTTCTGAGAATATCTGTCCCAATCGATTTGGAAAATTATTGGTTAAATCCTCAAAATTGGTTTTCCACAATTTAGAACTTTAAGTTTTAGACGTGGTTCATCCTTTTCCATCTCGATTTTAAAACTAATAGAATTATGATGACTTGCCATAAAGTGCTCCGCCACTGATACCTCAACCACCCCCTCCCCACTGCCTTATATCCCAAGGGTAAGGTGACGTTTAGCTCCTTCTCTGTGATGGAGAGCATTGGTCAAGCAGCTGCAGCGTTGTAACTGGGATTGGGGTCAGCAGAGTCTTCGACTCATTGGGTTGATTCTAACAATAATTTGTCTCAGTGACATTTTCATTGAGTGTGACAGAGTGATGTTCTGCACGAGGCTGAACTAGTTTCCTGGTGCTGTCTTATCTAACTCAACTAATTATCTACCCATCTCACCCCATGGCATCCCTCTCATTCAATGCCAGCCCGATTCTCCCACCTATCATGGCTCAGCATCGCCCGTATATCCCTGGATATTCTGTGATCCCTGGCACTGGTGCCATCTTTAAAAGGCCAATGGGCACACGATTGAGCATTCTCTGTTTGGAGCTGCCCTGCACAGGTTACCCTGAACATGGCAGATAAGTGGCAATTATACCACGGTTTGTCGACAGGGGCACAGAGGTCCTGGTGGATGGACTAGTCCAGACAAGGACAATTCTCTTCCCAGAAGGGGCCACACCACCAGACCCACCGAGCATGGTCTGAGCTCAGTGCAGTCTCTGTGGTCTGAAGGAATGTCCAATAATACAGGACAAGCATCAATGACCTTCCCCTCTCTGTCAGGATAAACCTCACCTTATATTGCCGGCTCCCTCACACTCATTGTATATCTGCTATAGCACCAAGCCCCGATCAAGTCTCATGCTCCCTCACTGCTGCATGTAGCACCATCCCTCTCTCTTTCCCCTCTACTATATCTCCCTTACTAATAGCACTGCATGGATACAACACTGTTGACTGACTCCCTCTGGACACACCACCATCTCCCACCTGCACACCTCACCAACCCCCCATCTACACCAGCGCTTTCAGGACGGTCACCCATTCCCACCCTCACTCTATCCTTCTCCGACTCCTATTCCAGGAGAAACAGCTTGGAATAGGACAGAAAGGGCAAAGCCGGGTGCTGGAGTGTCCGATGTCACCAGTACGTCTGCAAAAGTCGTCAGAGAGCTGCCTACTTTGATCTCTTCCATACAAGTAATGCAAATCCACACAGAGTAAGGACATTCCAAGATTTTTAACAAATACTTGGGAAGGAAGAGCAAATTAGTTCCTCGTCAATATGACATGCAACTTGGAAGATAACTTGCAGAGATCGCGTTTTCCATTGTTCCCATTTCCATTGCAGAATTTTCTCTCATTACCATTAACCACAGTTTTGCTCAGGGTCTTTGTTTCCACCCTCAGTCAAGTCCTGCTTCGATTGAAAGGGAAGTCACTCTGACCTCAACCCACATTACATGGGAAGATCAGTTGAAAGAATAAAGTGCAAAAGACAAGAACACTGTTTGTTAGAACAATGTCCTCGCAATGTTCAAAAGAAAATTGATACATGGTCTTACGATTCTGTCAGAAGTTGTTTGTCCTGTTGGTGATGACTCTTTTAGGTTAAACATTGTGTCAGACGGACAGGAAGAAGCTCCAATCTGTACCAATCGTGAACAAAACTATCCTGTTCACCGTGCATCAGACAATGGCAAACATCCTATTGTCTGTTGCTATTGGACAGTGATCATTCCAAAGCCACCATTCACTGATGACCAGTAGAAACACATAAATTAGCAGATTCCAGCATCTAGTGTGAGAGGAAAAAGGGAAAGGGACGGTCAGGGGACGTGGTGTGACAAACTGAGCGAGAAGTGTAAAGGGAGATGGTCAGTGAAAGGGTATGTAGCATCATAATGGGCAATGCAAGTGAAGTCGGAGGGTAAGGAATGTGTAGGAAGGGAGGATGTGGTGTGCCGAAGGCGCATCAGTGGCAGGAAAATCATATAGTTGTAAAAGTGAGATTGATGGACAATCAAACATCACTGTTCAGGAAAATAGGGATCTGGCTTCCTTTGAAAATGATTTATCATACTTTTTTATTAACACTTGATTCTTGTTCACATTGTACATTCACTCTGCATTTTTGTATCTCTATCAAATGCAGACAGCATTCTCCTTTTCTGCAATGCATTATTGCAACATGATGTCACTTTTTAAAACAATATTCAGAACGATGGGTCCTTGTTCGTTTAATTTGCTTCAAATCCAACGTAGAAATGAGAACGTGAATTGATCTTCTATAGTGTGTTTATAATGTAGAAATTAATTTAATCTTTATCCTCATCCCTCCAGCTCTTTGAAATAAAATTAATGAATGAGCCTGCGTCCATCCTGCACATGAAAAGAAAAATCTTTAGCTCTAACTATTGCAGCGAATTTCTTACAGAATAAGCTGCAGGCCCACATCGAATTGAACTGTCACAGTGCACAGTGCCAAAACCTATTCCAAAATTAATGATATACAAGTCTTATGAATAATACATGCAGAGTGGTGGGGTGTAAAAGCAGAATTCAGCTCCATTTCCAAAATATTATTTCTGACTTCCTCATTAAAGGCCTCAACTGCATCACGCTGTAAATTCACCAAAATATGAAAAGCAAGAGACTGGAATTCCCAATTCTTCCTCTGCAACAGATCTGTAGAACAGGGGTAGAAAATCAAGGTTTGTATCTGATATTCATAAATAGAACATAGAACATTATAGCGCAGTACAGGTTCTTTGGTCCTCGATTTTGCGCAGCCCTGTCATACTAATCTGAAGCCCATCCCACCTACACTATTCCATGTACATCCATATGCCTGCCCAATGATGGCTTAAATGCACTTAAATTGCTACCACGGTTGCAGGCAAAGCATTCCATAATATTACTACTCTCTGAGTAAAGAAACTACCTCTGAGATCTGTCTTATACCTAACTCCCATAACTTTAATGTTGTGTAACCTCATGTTTGCCATCCCCACCCTATCTAACCCTCTGATTATCTTGCATGTCTCTATTAAGTCACCTCTCAACCTTCTTCTCTCTAACAAGAACAGCCTTAAGGTCCTCAGCCTTTCCTCGTAAGACATTCCTTCCATACCAGGCAACATCCTAGTAAATGTCCTTGGCACCCTTTCCAAAGCTTCCACATCCTTCTTATAATGTGGTGACTAGAACTGTTCACAGTACTCCAAGTGTGGCCGTACCAGAGCTTGTGCAGCTGCAGCAAAACCTCCTGGTTCTGGAAATCAATCCCTCTATTAATAAAGGTCTAAACACTGTTTGCCTTCTTAACAACCCTGTCAATCTGGGTGGCAATTTTCAGGGATCTGTGTGGTTGGACAGCGAGATCTCTCTGCTCATCTGCACTCCGAAGAATGCTACCATTAGCCCAGTACTTTGCATTCTGATTACTCCGTCCAAAGTGTATCACCTCACACTTGTCCACATTAAACTCCATTTGCCACCTCTCAGCCCAACTCTGCATCCGACCTCTCTGCAACCTACTACATCGTTCGTCACTATCCACAAACTAACTGACCTTAGTGCTGTCCACACATTTATTAACGCACCCTTCTAAGCCCTCATCCAGGTCATTTATAAAAATGATGTACAGCAGTGGACCCAACACCGACGCTTGCGGTACGCAGTTAGTAACTGAACACCAAGATGATAATATTCCATCAATGGCAACCCTCTGTTTTCTTTCAGAAAGCCACGACCTACCCTTCACAAAACCGTGCTAATTGTCCCTAATCAGATTATTCTTTTCTAGATGGTTATAAATCCTATCTCTTATAACTTTTTCCAACACTTTAACAACAACGGATGTGAGACTCACTGGTCTGTAATTACCAGGCTTGTCTCAAATACCCTTTTTGAACAAGGGAACCACATTTGCTATTCTCAAGTCCTCAGGCACTATTCCTGTAGACAATGATGATTTGAAGATCAATGCCAAAGCTGGCAATCTCTTCCCTTGCTGCCCAGAGGATCCTAGGATAGACCACATCCGGCCCAGGGGACTTGTCTATTTTCACACTCTTCAGTAGTTCTCATACGTCTTCCTTATGAACCTCAATCTCTTCTAGTCTAGATGCAAATATTTCTGTATCTTCCTCGCCAACATTTTCACTTTCTATAGTGAACACTGTCGAAGTATATTCATTTAGTGCTTCCCCTATCTTCTCTGACTCCACACACAACTTCCCAATATTATCCTTGATTGGTCCAAATTTAACTCTCGTCATTATTTTATTCCTGACATACCTATGGAAAACTTTAGGGTTAACCCTGATCCTATCCGCCAACAACTTCTCATGTTTCCTCCTGGTTCTTCTGAGCTCTCTTTTTAGGTCTTTCCTGATTTCCTTGTGACCCTAAAGCGCCCTGAGTTTTCACATTTTGGCCCAACATAAGCCTTCTTCTTCTTCTTGACCAAGGGGTCCACTTCCTTCGTAAACCACGGCTCACGCATTCTATATCTTCCTCCCTGCCTGACAGATGTATACTTATCTAGGACACGCAGGAACTTTTCCTTGAATAAGCTCCACATTTTTAATGTGCTCATCCTTCCCCATTATACGCTTCCTAAATCTTTCCTAATTGCATCGTATTTTCCCTTCCCCCAGCTGTAACACTTGCTCGGTGGAGTACACCTATCCCTTTCCATCACTAAAGTAAACCTGACAGAATTGTGATCGCTGACTCCAAAGTGCTCACCTGCTTCCAGATCTAACACCTGGCCAGGCTCGTTGCCCAGGAGTAAATCTAAAGTGGCTTCGTCCCTTGTAGGCATGTCTACAAACCGTGTCAGGAAGCCTTCCTGCACACACTGGACAAAAACTGACCCAACTATCGTACTCTTAGATTAGTGATCCCAGTCAATATTTGGAAAGTTGAAGTCCCCCATGACAACTACCCTGCCTCTCTCACTCCTATCGAGAATCATCAATGCTATCCTTTCCTGTACATCTCTGGGACTATTTGGAGACCTACGGAAAACTCCCAGCATGGTGACTTCTCCTTTCCTGTTTCTAACCTCAGTTAACGAATCCCCAAATATTCTTTCTACAACTGTAATATTGTCCTTGATCATCAACGCCACACCTCCCTCCTCTTTTACCATCTTGTCTGTTCTTACTAAAAATCTGAATCCCGGAACATGCAACAGCCATTCCTGTCCCTGCTCTATCCATGTCTCCGTAATTGCCACAAAATCAAAGTCCCAGGTATCAACTCACGCTGCCAGTTCACCCACTTTATTTCGGATGATCCTCGCGTTGAAGTACACACACTTCAAACCAGGTTCTCGCTTGCCAGTGTCAGATACTTGATTTTGGAACTCCCTACTCTCGTCCTCTTCTGTACCTGTCCTACAATTTGGGTTCCCATCCCCCTGCTGTATTAGTTTAAATCCACCTTAATAGCTTTAGCGAATTTCCCACCCAGGATATTGGTACTCCTCTGGTTTAGATGAAGACCATCCTGCTTGTAGAGGTCCCACCTACCCCAAAAAGAACTCCAATTATCTAAAAACCCGAAACTCTCCTTCCTGCACCATCCCTGTAGCCACGTGTTCCAACTCCTTTCTCTCCCAACTCCTCACCTCACTAGCACATGGCACAGCCAGCAAACCAGAGAAAACAACTCTGTTTGTCCTAGCTCTAAACTTTCATCCTAGCTCCCTGAATTTCTGCCTCAAGTCCCCAACTCTCTTTCGACCTATGTCGTTGGTGCCAATGTGGACCACGATTTGGGGCTGCTGTCCCTCCCCCAGGAGGATCCCAAAAACATGATCAGAGACATCACTGACTCTGGCACCCGGGTGGCAACATACCAACCGTGAGTCTCTCTCGCCGCACAGAACCTCCTATCTGTCCCCCTAACTATTCAGTCCCCAAGGACTACTGCTCTGCTCCTCTTCCCCCTTCCCTTCTAAGTAGCAGGTGCCCCATTGCTTTCCCCTCGTAAGTCACCCCCCAACATTATCCAAAATTGTATATTTATTGTTGAGGGGAATGGCCACAGCGGATCCCTGCACCACCTGCCGATTCCCTTTCTGTCCCCTAACTGTCACCCATCTGTCTTTTTCTTTTATCTGGTGAGTGACTACCTCTCTGTAAGTCCTGTCAATAACCCCCTCTGCCTCCCGAATGATCCGAAGTTCATCCAACACCAGCTCCAGTTCCCTAACGCGGTTTTCGAGGGGCTGGTGTTGGATGCACTTCCCACAGATGTAATCAGCACGGGCACTAGTGGTGACCCTTACTTCCCACATTCTGCAAGAGGAACATTCCACTGCCCTAAACTCCATTTCCACTATTGTAACTCGCGAAGTGACTACTAAAAAAACAGAGCAGGAAATATTCTAGTTCACGAGTAGTGTCTCTGGTAATGCAACCACGCAAATATAAACTGTTCTACATACCCTTCCCAGAAGTCTTTTGCTCTCTTCTTCCTCGCTGGCCTGAAGGTATCAAGTTTAAATATACTTACCGGCATTCCCGACAATCACCTTGCACCAACGTCACCTCCTGCCGGCTCCCCCTCTCGCTGCTCCGAAATGATGATGATATTAATGTGGGAGATAGGGTGGTGGGTGGAGAATGAGAAACAATGTTGTGGATAACACAACGATAGGACGAATGGGACATGGTGAGGAGGTATGTGTTAGGTTACAGGAGGGTAAACATTGATCTGGCCATCGGAACAATCAATGACCGATAAAAATTAGCAGGGAAAGATGTGAGATGCTGCACTTTGGAAGAAGTAACAAGACAAGAGAGAATTCAAACCATGAAGATAGGCTAGTCTTGCTTTTGGATCAGAGAAGGGCGAGGGGTGAACCTGACAGAGGTGTATAAGAGCATGAGAGGTATGGGCAGAGTGAACAGACAGCAGCTGTTCCCCTTAGTCAAAGGGTCTAAAACAAGGGACACATGGTTGAAGTGAAAGCAAGATATTGAGAGAGGATTTGGGGAATCTGTTTTGAACCCAGAGGACGGTTTGTGTCTAGAATGCATTGCCTGGGAGGGTGTTTCAGGAAGGTAACCTCACAAACTTTATAAAGCACTAGCATTAGCACTGGATGGTGCAGACACGATTGGCCGTGTCTTTATACATGATTCCATGTGGTGGCAGCCATGAAAGCTCTGATACATTCTGAAACACTAACCAACGGTACTTGTTGGTTTGTTCTGGCGAACGGTGCTCAGTAAGTGGCGAAATAACAAATCAACATCATCCCATGGAGTATCAGCACTTACTCAAGCTAGGACAGCCCAGCCATCTGTTAATATATCCAGGATAATCACTTGCTCAGTGCAAGCATCGTCCAGCAAAAGCAATAACATCATTCTTCTGTTTGACACCATTATTTTAAGGACACCAATAACATAGACACAGACTTCCGTTCATTACTAGAAAGACTTGTATCTGTAAGGTTGCTATTTCTCAGAAAAATAATAAACGCCATCCTTTCTGTTTGATTTGACAATGACTCAGTTTTCGTGTTTTCCTGCGAGCTATTCATTACAGCATGGTGGCTTGTTAACATTCCATCCACCACCAGTAATATTTACTCCCAGCTGACCCAGCACATGAGTTGCACTTCTGGTACTCCATCCGACCAGCCACTTGGACGGACCAACACCAACTGGACTGGAACGTCTCAAGGGCAATTAATGCTGGTCTAGTTCCTTTAAAATTCCAAATGAATTGAAACGACAATTGGATTTACTATATTTACTGAAAAATGCAAAGTCTGTTTTTATTCATCTGATGAGTTTGCCACTGTCTTTATCGTTGCGTTATCTATGTCCATGAAACCATTTTGTGCATAAAAGAACAAAAAACACTCAGGTCACAGATAGACTCATAGGGTCATCGAGATGGAGAGCATGGAAACAGACCCTTTTGTCCAACCCGTCCATGCCGACCAGATATCCCAACCCAATCTAATCCCACCTGCCAGCACTCGGGCCATATCTCTCCAACCCCTTCCTTTTCATGTACACATACAAATGCTTCTGAAATGTTGCAAATGTACCAGCCTTCACCACATCCTCTGGCAGCTCATTGCATACACGTACCACCCTCTGCGTGGAAACGTTGCGCCTGACGTCTCTTTTATATCTTTCCCCTCTCACCCTAAACGTATGCCCTCTAGTTCTGGACTCCCTGACCCCAGGGAAAAGACTTTCTCTATTTATCCTATCCATGCCCCTTATAATTTTATACACCTCTATAAGGTAACCCCTCAGCCTCTTATGCTACAGGGAAAACAGCCCCAGCCTGTTCAGCCTCTCCCTGTAGCTCAGATCCTCCAACTCTCTCAACATCCTTTTAAATCCTTTCTGAACCCTTTCAAGTTTCACAACGTCGTTCCGATAGGAAGGAGAACAGAATTGCACGCAATATTCCAACAGTGGCCTAACCAATGTCCTGTACGGCCGCAACATGATCTCCCAACTCCTGTACTCAATACTCTGATCAATAAAGGAAAGCATACCAAACACCTTTTTCACTATCCTATCTATATGCGACTCCACTTTCAAGGAACTATGAACCGCCACTCCAAGATATCTTTGTTCAGTAACACTCCCAAGGACCTTACCATTAAGTGTATAAAAAGACAATGCAGCATTTCAGCAAAAACGGCCAGGGCATAGCAGGCTATAAGTCTTCAGGTAACTGAGAATAATGTACATTGGTGTTTTCTGGCTGGCGTAGATGTATTGGGCTGAAGGGCCTGTTTATATGCTATATGACTATCACTTTAATTGTTGAAAATGCCTCACTATTTCCAGAGCTTGAGAGCATCAAGTGCTGAGGAATGCAATCTCCAAGGTCACACAGCACATCGACCTGAAGCTATATCATTCTGCCTTCTCTATCAAATGGATCAGAACCCCATTTCTCTCTTTGTGACATACCTGTTAGTGTTCCTGCACCACAAGAACCCCTGGGGTTTATCACCATATTCTGAATAGAAATTACACATAGGCAACAGAATGCTGGCCACGCTAATGAAACTCACCTCGCAACAAGAACTGAAAGGAATGAGCAGAATTCAAGTTATCCATTCGACCCAATCTGATTTCTAAAGCAGTTTCAAGGCAGGCTTTCATTTTGCCCGATGCTCCTGACCTTTCTCCAAAACCACGAAACTTCCCTGAGTGCTTTTGAGTGCTGTTTAAAAGTCACATATGGAAACCTGTGCCCAGAAATCTGAAAGAAAATGTCTCCATGTTCATGAGAATCATCTCATAATTTTTTCAGTATCTCAAGTCAACAGAAATGCTGAAAGTAGCATCAGGGGTAAGTCAGCAATACAGCTCAGTCATGTGATAGGATCGTGGATGATCTGATTGTGACATCAATCACACATTCCTCCTATGCCCTTACAATGTTAGTGCGTCATTGTTAGTAAAGAATCTGCCTGCTTCTGCCTTAAGAATATTCAATGTTTTATCCTCCATTGCTATCTGGGAAGAGAGTTCACAAATGCACGACACTTTGAGAGGATTTAAATTTCCAACATCTTCTTAACTGAGATAACCTCCAGTTTCATAGTTCATCCCTTCCTGGTAATCTCTCACACAAGCTGAAATATGGTTTCAGAGTTCAACATGAAAATACTACTTAAAATATCCTGGGGTCACCAAGATCACATGTTGTTCGACTAAACTCCAGCAGATTCACAGTCAGTCAGTTCAAGATTTCCACACTGGAGTCAGTTGAGTGAATCTTATCTGGACTGATTTGCATGTCAGTATGACCATTGATCTCTCGATGTGGTCTCGCTACTACTCTACAAAACTGAAGAAATTTTTCCCGAATGTTGAATGTATTCTCTTTCCGAAAATGTCTACATTTATCTTACCACCCACAAAACTTTATGCACACATAAAATGTTTATTTTGTAATCCAGGTGTCCGGTTCTTCTGCGCCTCAAGCCAATCTCTCCATTGAAATCATACACTGCCTTTCGTTTCAACCCGCCAACATCTTTGAGCGCACAGACAATACATCATACAATACTCCATACGACAATATTTTTCTGTTCACTTGACCCACCTTAATCGCCTTATAGACTCAAGTCCTCTTCATATGATGTTTTTCTAACAGTTTCAAAAGTCTGCATTCTTCCATAGCACACAGAGAACATTTGGCCAAAGAAATAGATTGTGGCCACATTCCAATGGAATTGACAATGTAATATTTTTAATTAATGTCAAACCAAGAAGTTGTGACAATGCTAAAGTGTTTTGCAGTCCGATCACTCAGTTCCCAAAATTCAAAATAAGGACAGATGGTGATTAGAATTGAGGGACGACAAAGGTGAAAAACCATAGTTGGAGTTATGTACACGTCCACAAACCGTAGTTAGGAGCAGGGGCGGATGTCACATCAGGATGTAGAAAAAATGTGTAGATAAAGCAAAGTTACAGTGATAGGGAGGAATTCAATATGCAGGTGCACTGGGAAAATTAGGTTGGCAGTGGTTTGCAAGGAAAGGAATTTGTAGAATGTCAACGAGATGGCTTTTTGGAGCAGCTTATGGTGCAGGCAACGAGGGAACGGGCAATACCGGATTTAGAGCTGTGCAATGAGGCAGACTTGATAAGGGGGCTTAAGGTAAAGAAACCTTTATGAGGCAGTGATCATAATATCATTGAACCTACTCTACAATTTGAGAGGGTGAAGGTAGAATCAGAGTTAACAATATTACCGCTGAATAAAAGCAACTTCAAAGGCATGAGGGAGGAACAGGGTTACATTGACTGGGAGATTAGGTTAGCAGGAAAGGCAGTGGGACAGTAATGGCGGGACTCAACCAGGGTTTGGCACAGTTGTTGGCCCAAGGGCGACATTCCATTGTATCATTCATGTCCAAATTCAGGTGGGTATTGCAGAGTCTGTAGCTGTCAGGTTTTCTTTGCAAACTGTCTGTGGGGAGCTGCAGCCTATCTGGATTCTGCAGCATATGGATTAGCAGAGAGTTTACTCAAGGCTGGGATCCATTTCCGAGCGTGCTTTAATCATTGTTCATTTTTAGAACTCCTTGGTAAGTTTATTAATGTCCATCATGTGTTCATTGTTCCTGCTGGTTTATCCAGTCAGAAAGACAAATACAGCGATGGTATTTATTTTGAGATGACTTGAATATTAAAGCAGGGAAGGATTTATGAGGTTTTCCAAGGCTCTGATCATACCATATTTGGAGCATTTTGCAATAGCATCATTTAAGATATATCTCGACAGATACAAGAATGGGCAGGTAGCAAAGGGATACAGACCCTCAGAAAATATGGGACAGGTTTAGACAGAATATGTGGATCGGTTCAGGCTTGGAGGGCTAAAGGGCTTGCTCCTGCGCTGAAATTTTCTTTGTTCTTCCTTCTGTATTTATCATTCTAAAAATCGCAATTTTTCAACTTATTGTATGTTACAATGTAATAACATAAACTGTTTATTTATTTGACAGTGCATGCTAAATTATTGTCATTTCTAAATTCGAGTCAGAGAGTCATAGAGATGTACAGCATGGAAACAGACCCTTTGGTCCAACTCGGCCATGCCGACCAGATATCCCAACCCAATCTAGTCTCACCTGCCAGCACCCGGGCTATATCCCTCCAACCCCTTCCTTTTTATATACCCATCCAGATGCCTTTTAAATGTTGCAAATGTATCAGCCTCCACCATTTGCTCTGGCAGCTCATTCCATACACGTACCACCCTCTGCGAGAAAACGTGGCCCCTTTGGTCTTTTCTATCTTGCCCCTTTCACCCTAAACCTCTGCCCTCTACTTCTCGATCCCCACCCCCACCCCAGGGAGAACACCTTGTCTATTAACCCTATCCATGCCTCTCATGATTTTATAAACATCGATGAGGTCACCCCTCAGCCTCTGACACTCCAGGGAAAACTGCCCTAGCCTATTCAGGCTGTCCCTACAGCTCAAATACTCCAACTCTGGCAACATCCTTGTAAATCTTTTCTGAACCTTTTCAAGTTTCACAACTTCCTTCCGATAGGAAGGAGACCAGAATTCCAAGCAATATTCCAAAGGAGCCCTCACCAACCTCCTGTACAGCCGCAACATGACCTTCCAAATCCTGTACTCAATCTCTGACCAAGAAAGGAAAGCATACCAAACCCTTTCTTCACTATATTATCTATCTATGACTCTACTTTCAATGAACCTGTACTCCAAGATCTCTTTGGTCAGCAACACTCCCTAGGACATCACCATTAGGAGTATAACCCTTGCTAAGATTTGCTT
Organism: Chiloscyllium punctatum; assembly: GCF_047496795.1. NCBI lineage: Eukaryota > Metazoa > Chordata > Chondrichthyes > Orectolobiformes > Hemiscylliidae > Chiloscyllium > Chiloscyllium punctatum. Next base: position 785,490 of record NW_027309826.1, read on the forward strand.
TCCCAAAATGCAACACCTCACATTTATGTAAATTAAACTCCATCTGCCACTCCTAAGTCCATTGGCCCATCTGATCCTGTTGCAATCCGAGGTAATCTTCTTTGCTGTTCTCTGAGCCTCCAATTTTGGTGTTATCTGCAAACTTACTAACTATACCTCTTATGCTCACATTGAAATAATTTATATAAATTATGAAAAGTATTGGACCCAGCACCGATCCTTGTGGCACTCCACTGGTCACAGGCCTCCAGTCTGTAAAAAAATCCTACACCACCACCACCCTCTGTCGTCTACCTTTGAGCCAGTTCTGGATCCAAATGGCTAGTTCTCCCTCTATTCCATGACATCTAATCTGACTAACCAGTCTCCAATCGGGAACCTTATCGAATGACTTACTGTAGTTCAAATAAATCATATCCACCACTCTGCCCCCATCAATCATTAATGTTACTACTGAAAAAAATTCAAAGAAGGTTGTGAGACATGATTTTCCACTCACAAAGCCACGCTGACTATCCCTACTCAGTCCTTGCCTTTCCAAATACATATACTGGATTAGTGGTGCTGGAAGACCACAGCAGTTCAGGCAGCATCCAACGAGCAGCGAAATCAACGTTTCGGACAAAAGCCCTTCATCAGGAATAAAGGCAGTGAGCCTGAAGCATGGAGAGATAAGCTAGAGGAGGGTGGGGGTGGGGAGACAGTAGCATAGAGTACAATGGGTGAGTGGGGGAGGAGATGAAGGTGATAGGTCAAGGAGGAGAGGGTGGAGTGGATAGGTGGAAAATAAGATAGGCAGGTCGGACAAGTCAAGGAGGCAGTAACTGAGCTGGAAGTTTGAAACTAGGATGAGGTGGGGGAAGGGGAAATGAGGAAGCTGTTGAAGTCCACATTGATGCCCTGGGGTTGAAGTGTTCCGAGGCGGAAGATGAGGCGTTCTTCCTCCAGGCGTCTGGTGGTGAGGGAGCGGCGGTGAAGGAGGCCCAGGACCTCCATGTCCTCGGCAGAGTGGGAGGGGGAGTTTCCAAATACATGCACATCCTGTCCCTCAGGATTCCTTCCAACAACTTACCCACCACCACTGTCAGGCTCACTGGTCTATAGTTCCCTGGCTTGTCCTTACCAAATTTCTTAAACATTGGCACCACATTCGCCAACCTCCAGTCATCTGGCACCTCACCTATCACTCTCGATTATACAAATATCTCAGTAACAGGACCAGCTGTTCCCTGGCTTCCTATAGAGTGCTCTGTACACCTGATCAGGTTCTTGGCATTTATCCACTTTTATACCTTTCCAGACATCCAGCAAATCCTCCTCTGTAATATGAACATTTTTGAAGTTATCACCATTTATTTCCCTACATTAGTTCCAGCAATATAGAACCAACCTAATTGTTTTCAGAGATGATGCAATTATTGTTCAGTTGAATAACTGTAGTTCATATCTCATCATTGCCCAATTCACAAACATGGCTAACTCCAAATCATTTTTCAGGTCAGTAAACCCACCATGTTGCAATCATGACCGACATTAAAAATGGATTCCAAAAGGCCTGAATTCAGGCACCGTGCCACTGGACCCCACAGCTGCCTGTGACACTGAGTGAGATACTGGCCTGCTCCAGAATCTGACCAGAAAGATTCCAACCTGGGTCAGGACAATCAGGAGGTCGGAGTGGAGGCGGAGACACATCAAACGTTGATTCTCCTGCTCCTTGGATGCTGCATGACCTGCTCTGCTTTTCCAACAACACATTTTTCAGCTCTGATCTCCAGCAGCTGCAGTCCTCACTTTCTCCTCAGGACAATCATTCAAACATTCGTTCAAAGGAAATCATTTGGATTCCATCTTGGGCAGGAGGAAACTAGCCAACAGGCTATCAGTCATCATTTACGATGAAAGGCGTTTGCCCGAAACGTCGACTTTCCTGCACCTCGGATTCTGCCTGACCTGCTGTGCTCTTCCAGCACTGCTGGACTCTGGTTTCCACCATCTGCAGTCCATTTTTTTAATGATCAATGTTCCTAGTGTAGTTAGAAATACTGTCTAAATTAGATACTAATGTTTGGTCAGGAACCAGGGTCTTACAAATTCATCTTCGTCAGAGCATGACCCAGAGAGCATTGTATGGACATGGAGTGTCAGAATCACATGGTATTGGTTATGGTGCTGACATCTGGCATGTTCCCCATACTTCCTACATCTTCTCCCTAGTCCAGACGCTGTGTGAACATGTTCACAAATGACAGCTTTCTGCAGCATCTTGTGTCTCATAGTGAATCCTCTGAAATTATATCCAATAAATGTACCTTCACATTCACCAGCATCAAATTAAAAGTGTACCTGCCTGTGGATGGTCAGATATTAATACATTGGTCACCCAATAGAATGCATCTGAAGAAACCAGGAGCTAACGACAAGCCAAAAATCAGTTTAATAACTAAACTTGGTGGATTTTGTCTGGTCGAGGTATCCACACATATTGTGCTGGCACTCAGCTGACTGCATCCATGCACACCATAACTGGAAGTCTTGGCCTCACGCCCCTTCCAGCTTCCTGACCTCACACACCACACTCTCTCACACATTCACCAACTGACGAGAATCCACCAGCTGAGAGAAACTTGGAACATAGAACAGTACAGCACAATAAGAGCCCTTCAGCCCTCAATGAATTGCCGACCTTTTATCCTACTCTAATATCAGACTAACCTACATAACCTTCAATGCATTAGCTACCATGTGTGTATTCAAGAGTCTACTTAATTATCCCTAATGTATCTGACTCTATTTCTAACACTGGCGGTGCATTCCAACCCCACCATACTTTGTGTAAAGTAGCTATCTCTGACAGCCCCCCGAAACCTTCCTCCAAAACCTCCCCACAACCTTAAAATTACGCTCCTTGTGGAGAGCAATTTCTGCCATGGGAAAAGACTCTGGCTATCCAATCTTTGTCTCATAACATTTGTACACCTCTATCAAGTCAGCTGTCATTCCTCTTCGCTCGAGGGAGAAAAGCCCTGGCTCCCTCAAATTTTCTTCCTAAGATTTTCAAAGTTTGTGCGAAAAGATGCAGTCCAGACCAGGCAGCATCCTGGTAAATCTCTTCTGCACACACTCTGAGGCTTCCAAATGTTTCTTCTAATGAGGCAACCAGAACTGAACACACTATTCCAAGTCTGGTTGAACCACAGCTTTTTTTAGAGCAAAGCATGAACCTCTCTGCTCTAACACTCAATCCCCCTGCTCGTGAAAGCCAACAAACTATGCACCTTCTTAGCAACTCTATCAAATTGGGTGACAATTTTGTGGGATCTATGGACATGGAACCCAAGATCCCTCTGTTCCTCCCCATTGCCAAGAATTCTGCCTTTAATCCTGTATTCTGTATTCAAATGCAACCTTCTAAAACAAATCACTTCACACTTTAAGGTTGAATTTTATCTGCCACTTATTAATCCAGCGCTGGATCCTCTCAATGTTCTGTTGAAACCTACAACAGCCCTCCACACTATCCACAACTCCAAAAACCTGCAAGTCTTCTGTAAACTTACTAACCCACTATTCCACTTCCTCATCAAAGTCATTTATAAAAATCGCAAACAGCACATGTCCCAGACCTGAACCCTGAGGAACACCACTGGTCACTGAGCTCCAGGCTGAATACTTTCCATCTGCTACCATCCTTTGTCTTCTATGGGCCAGGCATGACCGTATCCGGAGAACAAAATTTCCCTGCGTCCCATTCTTCCTGACCTTCTGAATGAGCATACAATGGGGAATCTTATTCGTCGCCTTGCTAAAAATCGTGTTCAGCACATCTACAGGTCTACCTTCACGACTTGTATTTTTCACATCTTAAAATAATTTAATAAGGTTTGTGAGACATGACCTACGCCTCAAAAAGCCATGCTGACTATCTCTAATTAAATTATCATTTTCTAAGTAATTGTAAATCCTGCCTCTCAGAAGCGTCTCCAACACTTTGCCCACCACTGATGTAAGACTGACTGTTCGGTCATTCCCAGGGTTATCCCTATTCCCTTCCCGGAACAAGGGAATAACATTTGCCACACTTCAATCATCTTGTACCACTCTAGTGGACAGCGAGGACACAACGATCATCACCAAAGTCACACCAATCTCTTCCATCACTTCCTGGAGTAACCTCATGTATATCCCATCTGGCCTAGGGGATTTATCTATCGTTAAGTTTGTACTTCAATCAGTCTGTAATTCCCCACACCTTGTCTGCACCCTGTCCAACCAACTGATTGACTGCTTTCCATTTCAGTGCAATATACAGTGCTGCCTTCCTGAGTAAGTGCGGTTCCCAACATCCTGCGAATCACAGAATCAAATAAAAAGGAATGCACCAATCCCTTTCTGATAATGAGCTTATGACCAAAACACCCACTCTCTTGCTCCTCGGATGCTTCCTGACCTGTTGTGCTTTTGCAGCACCACACTGTTCGACTCTGATCTCCATCTGCAGTCCTCAGTTTCTCCATTACTGAGGGCTGTCCCCTCTGCACACTGAGCGGGAAATTAACCATCAGAAACTAATTGTATGTGGAACTGACTGCTCAGTTCTGGAAAGTTGGACTTAAATACATTTTTAAAAAATAAATTGCAGTTCAACAAATATTCATTCAGTCCCAGCGTTAAATTTTGGTTCATGGTTTGGGCATGTTTGAGGATGTTTGAGGAACTCCGAGGCACAGAGTATTCCAGGTGTTATATTCCAGCTTACGTTAATACTGGGTGTATTATCAGACAGACTGATGATATAATGGCGTGAGTTGACATGTGGAGGTGAAATATTTTTGCCATCACAGAGACGTGTTTGAAGGTAGTCAGCGCTAATAACTCAGGGCTAACTACTTGAACTATAGGCAGACAGGAGGGAATGTTAAAAAGGAAGTGGTATTGCATTATTTATTAAGGAACAGTTACTGCAGTAAGGAGGGACGACACCTTGGACGTGTCTTCAAATGAGGCTTTATGCGTCGAGATTAGGGTCCAAACGCTGGGATATTTTATAGAATCCCAGAAATATGAAAATACAGGAACAGATATATAACCAGTTCACTAAGTGCGTAAAAAACTATTCACTGAGGTGTGAAGGAAAGCAGAGATAGTAAAGCAAGGCTGGAGATATTACAGAGATGACGAGAAAGCAAGGCTGGAGATATTATAGAGATAGGACAGCTTTCTGGAGATGTTACAGATAGAGGAAAACAAGGCTGGAGATGTTACAGAGATGGGAAAGTAAGGCTGGAGATGTTACTGAGAGACAGGAAAGCAAGGCTGGAGGTGTTACAGACAGAGAGGAAAGCAAGGCTGGAGATGCTACAGAGACAAGAAAGCCAGGCTGGAGATGTTACAGAGAGACAGGAAAGAAAGGCTGGAGGTGTTACAGACAGAGAGGAAAGCAAGGCTGCAGAAGTTACAGAGATAAAAAAAACAAGGCTGGAGATGTTGCAGAGACAGGACAGCAAGACAGGAGATGATACAGAGATAGTGTCGCCTGTGCATGCTAGAATAGGTGAGTGAGATATTTTTAAGTCCGTTTACAGAATATGGGGAAAGATGAAGCAGCTGAAGATTAGAGAGATCGGGAGGGGTGTAGGGGTTGGTGGAATTTACAGCGATAGATGGGACTGGAGTATGAGATAAAGATTGTAGTGATACGGAGGGTTACTGACATACAAATGGATGTTGCAGCTGGAGGATATGACAGGGAAAGATACAGAAATACACGTGCATAGTTTAAAAACGGAATTATGCAATGTCTTAATGGAGAAAATATTGTAGATATCTGTGTAATACACAAGGCACTTGGAGGAACTGAAGGAGTTAGACCTTCGACTGTCCAATCACAAGAAGAATAGAGTGGGTGTCATACAGCACAGAAGAGGCCATTTGATTGATAGTGACAAAATAGTCCTGCAGGCACTGGAAATCCCTCCTTCCTAACGTCTGGGTGCTAGGGCTAGATGTGGGAGAGACACCAACAGACTCCTCAAGCAACAACGTGTCGTAACAAAACCTCACTGTTTCAGATCAAACACTGACACGGAATAATCCTGCTGACTCCCTTCCCTCAGCTGATGGAAGCCCTGAGAAAGTGACAAAGCTGGAGAAGGTATCCTGGGTCGCCATTTCAAAACCACCACCCAGAGGGGCTCAGCAGCAGCATTGCTCATCAAGATGGTCGGATCCAAAAGGACATAGCTGCAAGACAGGGACTGCACTGAGTGGGAAGGGAAAGACTGAGAGGGAGAAACATTCTTGATCTTATATTCACCAACCTACCGGCTGCAGGCACATTGATCGATGACCATATTTGGAATGGTGACTACCACACACAGTATTTCCATAGATAAAATCCCGATTTTACATTGTGAATTTTGTGAGTGTGAGAGTGACAGAGAGAGAGAGAGTGAAAGAGTCAGAGTGAGAGAGTGAGAGAATGAGAGAATGTGAGTGTGAGAGTGAGAGTGAGAGAGTGAGTGAGTGAGTGTGATTGTGTTTGAGATTGTGAGAGTGAGTGTGAGTGTGAATGACAGTTACAGTGACAGTGACAGTGAGTGTGAGTGTGAGTGTAAGTGAGAGAGTGTGAGTGTGAGTGAGTGTGAGTGTGTGTGAGTGAGTGTGTGAGTGTGAGTGAGTGTGATTGTGAGTGTGTGAGTGTGAGTGTGAGTGAGAGTGAGAATGTGTGTGTGTATACACATGTGCACACATGTGAGAGATACTATTAACATGTTCAACGGAACAAACTTCAAAGAGATCTAGAACTCAGCACTGGCATGTGTGAGGTGATTCAGGACATTACCACAGCAGCAGAATTGTACTCCTGCACAATTTTCACTGTAACTGCCTGGCATGTGCTCCACTTTATCCTGACCATCAGACCAGGGGACAAACCCTTGTTCAACGAAGAACATAAGATGGACGGTCAAGAGCAGCACCAGGTACACCTCACAATGATGTGACATTACCAAACAGGACCACTAACTCACCAAATAGCATAAAAAGCCAGTGACAGACAGATCTAACTAACAAATCAGACCTAATTTCTGCAATCCTGTCACATGCAATCAGCGTGAATTGTGTGGTCAATTAAACAACTCACTGGAAGAGAAGGATACACAAATATCATCTTCCTCAACTATGGAAGGGCCCAGCAAACAATGGAAAAGCGAAGGATGAAACATTCACAACAATGTTCAGATCGAAGTGTCGATCGGATGATCTATTTTAGTCTTCTCCAGATGGGAGTCTTCAGCTAATTTGATTCACTGTGTGTGGTAAATCCAAACGGCTGGAGGGATGGGATAATGCAATTGATGGGGGCCCTGATAACATTCCTTTCAAATTGTTCCAGCAGGGATATTGCACTGGGACCTACCTGACAATGTGGGAAACTATCCGGGTGTGTCCTGTACACACACAGACAAAACATCAGACAATCAATGACTGCCCCATTGCTCTAATCCCTATCATTAATAAAGTCATGGAAGATGTCACTCACAGTGGGATCAAGCAGCAGTGCCTCGGCACCAACCCACTCACTGAAGCTCAGTTAAGACTCCCATTCCTTGTGCTCATTGAAGCCTTGGTCTAAATATGTACAACAAGAAAACACACTGCTGAATTCTAGAGATGAGGCGATAGGGACAACACTTAATGTCATCATAACTGCATTTGATCAAATGTCGCATCCGGGATTAACGGCAAAACTGGAGCAAATAGGAATCGTCTGCACTGGCTGAAGTGATACCTGGTAGATTAGATTAGATTACATTACAGTGTGGAAACAGGCCCTTCGGCCCAACAAGTCCACACCGACCCGCAACCCACCCATACCCCTAATTTTGCCCTTCACTTAACATTCTGGGCAATTTAGCATGGCCAATTCACCTGGCCTGCACATCTTTGGACTGTGTGAGGAAACCAGAGAACCCGGAGGAAACCCACGCAGACACTGGGAGAACGTGCAAACTCCATGCAGTCAGTCGCCAGAGGCGGGAATTGAACCCAGGTCTCTGGCGCTGTGAGGCAACAGTGCTAACCAGTGTGGCACCGTGCCGCCCACGGTACAAAGGAAGGTGGCTGGGGTCGGTGGGCAGCAGCCATCTCAGCTTCAGTTCTCCACGGGACGAGTTTCTGGGTAAGCCTGTAGATCAGAAATGGAAGAGTAAGCCACCATACTCCGACAGGATGATACGGATGCTCTCTTGTTAGACAGAGACGACTGGTGGCAATTTAACTGGACAGTCATCATGCATCAAGTTAGGGAGAGATTGAGAAGGACAGTCCGTTAGTCACCCCAGTCAGTGCAGGAATTGAACCCACACTGTTTGCATTAATAACTAACCTTTCAACCGATTGAGCTAACCAAGTCCTCACTCACCTTCTTGGGATAAATATTGTAACATTAATCCGTTCAGATATGTTGTCAGAAACCTCTGGAGCAGGTCGAACTCGAAGCCAGCTTCCTAGCTCAGAGAGAGGGGCAGCATCAGTGAGCTCTCAGAGTGCTCTCTGCCCTAGGCCTAATCATAAATGACCATCCCTAAGATCTAAAATCACAATTGGAGATGCTTGCTAATGATTGGACAATGTTCAACACTATTTGTGATTTACTCAGGTACTGAAGCAATCCTTATCCAAATACAACAAGGACCTGGAAATATGCAGGTTTGTGCTCAACAGTGACAAGTACCATTTCCATTACACATGTGCCAGACAACGATTACCTCTAACAATAGAAAATTGAACCATATTCTCTCACGTTCAATGCCACCACCATCACTGAAATCCCACCTAGCAATATCCCGGGGATTACTATTAACCAGAACTGGAATGATCATATAATTTCATTACCCATTCCTGTGAAGGGCTAATGCTAAAACGTCGAGTCTCCTGTACCTCAGGTGCTACCTGACATGTTGTGCTTTTCCAGCGTTACACTTTGACGCATATAAATTAATCGGCTACAATAATCTGTCAGGGGTTAGGAATCCTGCAGAAATAACTTACCTCAAGATTTCCAAAAGCCTGTCACCCATCTAGAAGACACACACCGAATGTGTGTGTGATGAAATACCCACCGTTTGCCTGTGCGAGAGCAGCTTCACCCCTCATCCACTGACACTCAATAGCAGCAATACCTGCCATCTACACAGTGCTCTTCAGAAATTTACCAAGGCTTCTTACAACGTACCTTTGAAGTCAGACCATCAACAAGGACAAAGGAAACAGATACATGGGACCCCAACCATGTTCACGTTCCGATCCCAGCTGCCCACCATCCTGATTTAGGAAGTATGTTGCTGTTCCTTCAGTGCCACTGTTTCAAAGACCCTCGCTAATGGACATCAACATCACATGAACTGCAATGGGTCAATGTGACAGCTCAACACCAACTTCTCAAGGGCAGCCCGAAACAGGCAAGAAATACCGTCCCAATCATATTCCATGAAAAAATTAAAATGAAAAGTATTCTCCAAACATGCCAATTGCTGGACCCTGAGTATTGGCCTTTGTGAGCTCAGGATGGTTGGGTCTAGGCAGTATCTTGCTTGTTCTGAACAGTTGAAGGGATATGTTGTTTGAAATAATTTGTCAGTCTTTCAGACGCATGGCCTACATACCGAGCATCACACAGACACTGCCATTCACATTCCACATTACTGAGCTCTAAGATAGGCAGAAGCAATTGAAAATATGCGCATATCTGACTGTAACATGTTTAAACGCACAGTGATATTGTTGCCACGAAAATGATTGTGAATAGATATTAGCAGGGAGAAAGTGAGCACTGCAGATGCTGCAGATCAGAGTCAAAAAGTGCGGTTTTGGAAAAGCACAACCATTCAGGCAACATCTGAGGAACAGGAGGGTCAACTATTCGTTCACAGTAGCAATACAAAGGAAAATAATTGCATATTTACAAAGTCCGTGCTCTTAATAATAAATTGGTCTTGGGTGTGGTAATAAGACTCAACATTTCAATGCTCCTTACCGTGAGTTGGTCACTGTTTTCACCATATCATTGTTATAAAAGTGAACGGAATAAATGGGTGGATTTTGTGCTTATTGGACAATCTAAAAGTTGGTATTATGAAAGATTATCGTACCCTCAGTAAAGACACTTTGCTGTTAACGGTTAGAACAAACATTTACACAGAGATTTCCAGCTCAAGTCACACACAAGATCATTGGGCTGGGATCATATTGGCCATCAATGGAGCTGTACAATTCTGTTTGGAAATTGGATATTATAACACTGGATATGGTTTCTGAGGGATTCAATGTAAGATGCCATGTGCTGCAGGAGCCCATCACCTTTACAACACTTTCATTCAGGATCAGGTCCAAGGTGCAGAACTACAGAGTTTAGGTGCCATAACAGAAGAGATATACTTGCAAGACATGGTTGTTTACAGATCATTGTTACAAATGTTGAACTGTGTCTGGACCAGCGCCATGTGCTAGTCCATTGACCAGTTTTTCCCCACTCACATCTCCCTGTTGTTCAGGTATGTCTCTAACCAGTCTATTGTGTGAGTAACTGCCCAGCTCCAGTATGGAAGCTCTCTGGACAGATTTTGGAGATGGCCAGTGCTTTGGAGGTGATGTTGAGGCCCAGTAATGCTGTGTCTGAATTCAGGCTTTTTCTCAAAGTCTTTTTCAACAGCTTTGCTGCCTGCAAGATGGTGTGTTCACTGATCTGCACATCAATCAGCTGTTTACTACAGTCACTGAATTGTGTAATAATTAGATGTGTGCGCTGGTATTTCAATTATTGTTCACTTCAATTGTTTTCAACTGAAAAATAATGATGTTTGGTTTATTTTAAATATGTAAGAAAAGTGATGTTAACTTTTCATTATTCAAAAAAGAGAAGTGATCTGTTGTATATTTCCCACCAACTAATCAATCAACATTCAGATATTGTCTGTAAAGCAGGATTCTGTGAACAGGACTATGTCCCAGGCAAGATCACCACCCTCTCTGGTGGGGTCTGCCGCAATGGCAGGACATAGCCAGGCTGAGGGGGCAGTTCCTTGGTATATAGTCAGTATACACGTCAGTATTAATGCTGGATTCTGTGGCTGCCATATTGCTCTGCGGCTGGATATGGGGGAATCAATGAAAGGCAAACCTATAATTGACCACATCATCACTGATCTGCCAAATGAAGATACACCACTCCATTTCATGCATCTGTAAGAATGGTCACTGCACAGTCCTCATGGGGAGCAAGGGCTATCTTTCCTTTTTGCAGACCCACATCACTATGATATGCAGCCCCTGGGCAGTGAATGGTACAGACTTTAATCAGATTAAGAACCTAATGGTGATGCATCCATGAAGTGTAGAGGACAATCGGCAGGAGCAGAACCATATTCAACACACTCATACAGTCTGCAACCTCACAGCCAGACATACCTAAACACTGTACAGTATCCACCAGGGCGCGACATACCTCTCACGGTACAGTAAACATCATGGCCCGACATACCTCCCACTGTATATTAACCATCACGGCCCGACATATTTCCCACTGTACAGTAACCATCACACCCCGACATACCTCCCACTGTACAGTAAACATCACGGCATGACATACCTCCCAATGTACAGTAACCATCACGGCCCGACATACCTCCCACTGTACAATAACCATCATGGCCCGACATACCTCCCACTGTAGAGTAACCACCACGGCCAGACATATCTCTCACTGTACCGTAACCATCACACCCCGACATACCTCCCACTGTACAGTAAACATCACGGCACGCCATACATCCCAATGTACTGTAACCATCACGGCCCGACATACCTCCCACTGTACCGTAACCATCACGGCCCGACATACCTCCCACTGTACCGGAACCAACACGGCCCGACATACCTCCCACTGTACAGTAACCATCATGGCTCGACATACCTCCCACTGTACAGTAACCATCATGGCCCGACATACCTCCCACTGCACAGTAACCATCGCACCACGACATACCTCCCACTGTACAGTAACAATCACACCACGACATACCTCCCACTGCACAGTAACCAACACGGCCCGACATACCTCCCACTATACAGAAACCATCACAGACCGACATACCTCCCACTGTACAGTAACCATCACACCCCGACATACCTCCCACTGTACAGTAACCATCACGGCCCGACATACCTCCCACTGTACAGTAACAATCACACCCCGACATACCTCCCACTGTACAGTAACCATCACACCCCGACATACCTCCCACTGAACAGCAACCATCACGGCCCGACATACCTCCGACTGTACATTAACCATCACGTTCCGACGTATCTCCCACTGTACAGTAACCATCACGGCCCGACTTACCTCCCGCTGTACAGTAACCATCACGGCCCGACTTACCTCCCGCTGTACAGTATCCATCACGGCCCGACATTCCTCCCACTGTACAGTAACCATCAAGGCCCGACATATCTCCCACTATACAGTAACCAGCACAGCCCGACATACTCCCAGTGTACAGTAACCATCACACCCCGACATACCTCACACTGTACAGTAACCATCACAGCCCGACATACCTCCCACTGTACAGTAACCATCACACCCCGACATACCTCACACTGTACAGTAACCATCACAGCCCGACATACCTCCCACTGTACAGTAACCATCACGGCCCAATATACCTCCCACTGTACAGTAACCATCGCGGCCCGACAAACCTCCCACTGTAGAGTAACCACCACGGCCAGACATATCTCTCACTGTACCGTAACCATCACGGCCAGACATACCTCCCACTGTACCGGAACCAACACGGCTCGACATACCTCCCACTGTACAGGAACCATCACGGCCCGACTTACCTCCCGCTGTACAGTAACCATCATGGCCCGACATACCTCCCACTGTAGAGTAACCACCACGGCCAGACATATCTCTCACTGTACCGTAACCATCACGGCCAGACATACCTCCCACTGTACCGGAAACAACACGGCTCGACATACCTCCCACTGTACAGGAACCATCACGGCCCGACATATCTCCCACTGTACAGTAACCAGCACAGCCCGACATACTCCCAGTGTACAGTAACCATCACACCCCGACATACCTCACACTGTACAGTAACCATCACAGCCCGACATACCTCCCACTGTACAGTAACCATCATGGCCCAATATACCTCCCACTGTACAGTAACCATCACGGCCCGACATACCTCCCACTGTACAGTAACTGTCACAGCCCGACATACCTCCCACTTTACAGTAACCATCACGGCCCGACATACCTCCCACTGTACAGGAACAGTCACAGCCCGACAAACCTCCCACTGTACAGTAACAATCACGGCCTGACATACCTCCCACTGTACAGTAACCATCACACCCCGACATACCTCCCACTGTACAGTAACAATCACGGCCTGACATACCTCCCACTATATAGTAACCATCACGGCCCGACATACCTCACACTCTACAGTAAAAGTCACAGCACGACATACCTCCCACTGTACAGTAACCATCACACCCCGACATAACCCCCACTGTACAGTAACCATCACGGCCTGACATACCACCCACTGTACAGTAACCATCAAGGCCCGACATACCTCACACTGTACAGTAACCATCACGGCCTGACATACCTCCCACTGTACAGTAACATTCACGGCCTGATGCCTCCCACTGTACAGTAACCATCACGGCCTGACATACCTCCCACTGTACAGTAACAGTCACAGCCCGACATACCTCCCACTGTACAGTAACCATCACACCCCGACATACCTCCCACTGTACAGTAACCATCAAGGCTCGACATATCTCCCACTGTACAGTAACCATCACACCCCGACATACCTCCCACTTTACAGTAACCATCAAGGCCCGACATACCTCCCACTGTACAGTAACCATCAGGGACCGACATCCCTCCCACTGTACAGTAACCATCAAGGCCCGACATACCTCCCACTGTACAGGAACCATCACAGACCGACATACCTCCCACTGTACAGTAACCATCACGGCCAGACATACCTCCCACTGTACAGTAACAATCAAGGCCCGACATACCTCCCACTGTACAGGAACCATCACACCCCGACATACCTCCCACTGTACAGTAACCGTCACGGCCCGACATACCTCCCACTGTACAGTAACCATCACGGCCCGACATTACTCACACTGCACAGTAACCATCACGGCCCGACATACCTCACACTGTACAGTAACCATCAAGGCCCGACATACCTCCCACTGTACCGGAACCATCACACCCCGACATACCTCCCACTGTACAGTAACCATCAAGGCCCGACATACCTCCCACTGTACAGGAACCATCACACCCCGACATACCTCCCGCCGTACAGTAACCATCACAGCCCGACATACCTCCCACTGTACAGTAACCATCACGGCCTGACATACCACCCACTGTACAGTAACCATCACGCTCTGACATACCACCCACTGTACAGTGACTATCATGGCCCAGCATACCTCCCACTGTACAGTTACCATCACGGTCCAACATGCATCCTTCTCTACAGTAACCATCAACAGCGGCACGGTGGTTCAGTCGTTAGCTCTGCTGTCTCACAGCACCATGGACCTAGGGTGAATGTGTGGAGTTTGCACGTTCCCCCCGTGTCTTTGTGGATTTCCTCCCAAATGTTTAAGATGTGCAGGTCAGGTGAATTGGCCATGCTAAATTGCCCATAGTGTTAGGTGCTTTAGTCAGAGGGAAATGGTTCTGGATGGGTTACTTTTCGGAAGGTTGGTGTGGACTGGTTTAGCCGCTGGTCCTGTTTCCGCACTGCAGGGAATCTAATCTACTCTCCAAGGTTCAAGTCGGTAATATGATGTAATAGTGCAGCTCCAACAGTACTCTCGTATGAACTTACTAGCAAAAGGTAACACAGTTGTGTGGGGAAGATCCTGTCTCACAAACTTGATTAATTATTTTGAGGAAGTGAGAAAAATGATTGATGAGGGCGTGGGGCTGGATGTTGACCGATTGGACCTTAGCAAGGCCTTTGATATGGTTCCTTATGGCAGGCTCATACAGAAGGTGAAGTGAAATGGGATCAGTGGTCAGTTAGTAAGATGGATAGAGAACTGCTTGGTAATTGAAGACAGAGTACTGGTGGAAGAGTGTTTTTGTGACTGGAGATCTGTAAATAGATTGGCGGAGTTTCAGATTGTGAGGATGAGTGCCAGAAAATGCAGCAGGATATAGGTCTGCTACAGACTTGGACAGAGAAAGCACAAATGTAACTTTATTTGGACAACTGTGACGTGATGTGCTTTAGAAGGTCTAATGCAGGAGAGAAGTGGAGGGAAAAACTACTGGCATCAACATCCAAAGGGATCTAGGTGTACAGCTCCACAGTTCCCTAAAAGTGGTAACACGGGTGGAGAGGGTGATCAAGAAGACTGACGGCAAACTTGCAGACAGGCATCGGAACATGCAGTATGAAAATTACCAGGTCATATTGCAGCTGTAGAGAAACTTATTTCGGGCACATTGGAATATTCTGTCGAGTACTGTTTGCTACACGATTGGAAGTGTTGGAGAGGATATGAAAAAGTTTTACCAGCATGTTGTCTGGTCTGTATTAGCCAGAAGGAGAAATTGAACAAACATGGTGTATTTGCATCTGGGCATCATTGACTATGGGGCAACCTGATAGATATTTACAAAACTGTCAGAGGCATAGATAGAAGCTTTTTAGAGGCTTTTTCCCAGAGGAGAAATATCAATCACTAGGGACCATAGGTTTTAGATAAAAGGGAGAAAGTTCAGGAGACATGATAGGTAAGTTTTTTTTTGCTTTTCCAGACAGAATGTGCAAGTGACTGGGATGCACTGACAGAGGGGAAAGAGCTAATATAGCAAGAATTAAGAGGTATCTTGGCACAGAGAAGAGAAAGCAGCGAAAAGATTGACATACAATGTGTAGTAGCAAAAACTTTCGTTTTAACTTTCGAAGGGCATCATGTGTCAGTGTGGGCTTGCTGGGCTGAAGGGCCTGTTCCTGTGCTGGACTGTTCTTTAAGTCAAGATTTGAGTGCAGCAGTGGCGAGGTGCTGACTGAATGATGACTGATGATCAACAGCCACATTATTGTAGATCTCTCCTCATCAATTTTCACCTTCATATCCTCCCTCCCACTGTGGGGAAGCTCAATATGGAGAATTTGACATGAATGCCAGAGTTGGTAACTGGTGACTCCATCTTGCTCCTTGCTCATGCGGCCTTCTCTCTTGGACACGAACGTCTCGGGTGACAATGAACGAACAGAAACTACATGTACTCCACACCCACTAATGCTGGCATTTTTCACATGCCAGCCTCACCATGCATTTCTAGCACATTTCCGACCCACTGACAGTACACTTCTGTATTTCAATGCTGCAGCTAGGCGTGCACTGACAACTCTAATTGTAAGGACACTGCTCAGGGATACACACACAACTCATGGACTGTGCCTCTAGGCTGCTCACTGTGTGCTTGTACATACTCAATGCTGCTGCGGGGACACTGAGCTCAGAGACACACACCCAGCACATGGACTGTCCCTCTGGTCTTCTCACTCCCTGCTTGTACACACTCACTTTGAGCTGACTTGAATACTCGCAGAATTATTGCCTTGCCTTACCCTGCCTTTAGCAGTGTTACCACCCAGCCAGAGCTACCAGTCTCACCCACCTGCTGTATTGTCTTGGTGTTTCGCATAGACACAAACCCAGGAAGTTTGGTATCATTGTCCACAGTCATTCACAGTGCTCAGCACAGTGAGTCAGGGGGAGTCTCAGATCCCAGTCCGGGAGCTTGAACACAGTCAGTCATGGTGCCCAGCAGTGAGTCAGGGGGAGTCTCCGATCCTAGTCCGGGAGCTCGGACACGGTCAGTCACGGTGCCCAGCACAGTGAGTCAGGGGGAGTCTCAGATCCCAGTCAGCGAGCTGAGACACGGTCAGTCACGGTGTCCATCACAGTGAGGCAGGGGGAATCTCAGATCCCAGTCCGGGAGCTTGAACACAGTCAGTCACGGTGTCCAGCACAGTGAGTCAGGGGGAGTCTCAGATCCCAGTCAGCGAGCTGAGACACGGTCAGGTCATGGTGTCCAGCACAGTGAGTCAGGGGGAGTCTCAGATCCCAGTCCAGGAGCTTGAACACAGTCAGTCACGGTGTCCAGCACAGTGAGTCAGGGGGAGTCTCAGATCCCAGTCCAGGAGCTTGAACACAGTCAGTCACGGTGTCCAGCACAGTGAGTCAGGGGGAGTCTCAGATCCCAGTCCGGGAGCTCGGACACGGTCAGTCACGGTGCCCAGCACAGTGAGTCAGGGGGAGTCTCGGATCCCATTTAGCGAGTTTGGACACGGTCAGTCACGGTGCCCAGCACAGTGAGTCAGGGGGAGTCTCGGATCCCAGTCCGGGAGCTCGGACACGGTCAGTCAGCCTCTCCTGGTTGTTAGGGTCAGGATCCTTCCCCTGTGATGGGGTGAGGAGCTGAATGTTGGGGAGCCACTTATCCCTCTTGGCTCTTTCTGCTCTCGTGTGGGGCAGCACCTTCCGAAATGTGAGAATTACCAGCAGTATTAAGGGAGGTGGAATTATTTGTTACAGCTGGTACAGCTGGGGGAAAGGTAGTGAGGTGTCCTGAGTGAGTGAGTAGGCAGCACAGACACCAGGCAGAGTTGGGGAGAGGGACAGAGAAGCAGTTAGAGAGAGACTGAGAGAAGGTGCTGCATTCAGTGAGAGTGGGAGAACATGAGCCTTGGTAGGAGGTGGGTGCAGTAACAGAGAGAGAGTGAGGGTGAGGGCACGAAGTGCAGATGGTGGCACTTACCCTGGTGGAGTGGGGAAGGTCACCGAACTCCTTCCTACTATGTTGGGCATTCACCCAGAAGGCTGGCACTTCACTGACACAGGGGTCAACAACGGGCGAAGGTGGCAGGGTCTGGTGCCATGGCCTCTCCTGCCAGTCATAGAGGAAAATAATGTCCCTCTCCTGCACCATGTTATCACCAGAATATCAGGGGCTTTTCCACAGAGTGGGGCCCCAGTGTTATCCCCTCTGCCATGTCTAGGGCAGTTTCGGATTGACAGTCCAAGAGTATCATGAGTTTTTATAGATGCCCACTTTAACAGGGAGTCCAGTGCATTCTGGGATATCCAGGCAGTTGGCAGTTGTTATGACAAAGAGGCAAAAAACATCAAGTTAATGTCAGATGACAGGAAGACCACGTGGGCACGGAAGTTAGTTAATGAGGCAGATTGGGGATGGTATCATGAGAAAATGCACTTCACCTTGTGGAGAGTAATCCTTCATGAAACTCGACTAAAATGGGACTTGGCCAAATCATAAGATGGTTTAGGTTTCTGTCTGTCTGAATCAAAATAGGGATGAAATATTGGGAACAATAAACGTGGAGTCGAGAATTTTACAGGAGATTCAAATCCTTAAAATAGGGGTAACACAATGTTCCAGACTCGTAAAAGGAGCCGTGGAAAACCCCCTGCCTTATAGTTGCCTACATTATCCAATCCTCACTGGGTGAAGGGATGATGCCGGAGGTCTGGACAACGGCTAATACCGCAGCTTTGTTTACTGTGGAGCAAGGGACTGACTGTATAGGTCGAGGCTGGAATTCTAACTCAGTGGGTAAACGGTCACTAAGGAAATCGCAGGGACTCCAGGACAGTCAGTCTGGATTTGTTTAAGGAAGATTGTGTGTAATTAATCTGACTGTGTTGGTTTGAGGCAGTAACTTGTTACTGCATGTGAATTATTGGATTTGACGAGACAGCCCTTGGCAGGCTGTTTAAAAACAGAAACTATGGGGTCCAGGTGAATGACGCAAACAACAAAGAGAAGTGCAAGGCAAGGCATTTGGGGACATCAACAATAGAGAGGAATGGACAACAAATGAGAGTATGGTCAGTGTGGGCAGATAAATGAAGGTAGCTAGAAACACCAATAATCTTTTTATTGTAGCAAAATGCATTATTTCGTCTGTCAGACAAAATACTCTTCAGAGCAGGAAGCCTATGCAGGAACTGCATAAATAATGAGTTCAGTCGCAGCTTGGGGACTGTGTACAGTTCTGGTCACCCCATCACATGGAAGAATGGAATTGGACTGGAGAGAGTACAGAGGAGATTCTTCATCCTGTGACAGTTGAAGTGCAGTTATGAGAAAAGATAGGAACGGAGGATGCTGATAGGAGATTTGATTGGGGTGCACATATTGTCAGTGCCCTGGGTAGAAAGGGAGAGAACACCTCGTTCCTGTTGGAGAGCTCAGTTACCAGTGGCGAATATTGAATCTAATTGATGGAAATATCATAAAAGTAGTAAGGAAGGTTGTTATTTCACACAGATTATGGTCCGGACCTGGGAGTCACACATGGAGTAGAGGCTGAAACTCTCAAACCATTTTAAAAAGGTCCCCGGATCTGCACCTGAAGTCCTACAGCATCTGGAGAGACAGAACTAGGACTTTAAAAAACAACGTTACAATGCGGACAGTGTGATCTCCTTTGTACTGTGCTATTTTCTGAAGTTTTAGATTAGATTAGATTACTTACAGTGTGGAAATAGACCCTTCGGCCCAACAAGTCCACACTGACCCGCCGAAGCGCAACCCACCCAGATCCATTCCCCTGCATTTACCCCTTCACCAAAAACTACGGGCAATTTAACGTGGCCAATTCACCTAACCTGCACATGTTTGGACTGTGGGAGGAAACCGGAGAAAACCCACGCAGACACAGGGAGAACGTGCAAAATCCGCACAGAGAGTCGCCTAAGGTGGGAATTGATCCCGAGTCTCTGGCGCTGTCAGGTAGCAGTGCTGAGCACTGTGCCACCGTGCCACCCACGAAGGTTTCAAAGGTTACCAACGTCAGATAGGATCAATACACAGTTATGAAGGGTGAGGGCAGGGAGGAGCAGCGTGTAAATTGATGAGCATCACAATAATACTGATCTCATCCTTTATACACAATGCTACTTCCCTGTGTTGTCCTGTTTATCCTTCCTGTGTAAATGGGGAAAACCTTTGATTATCCAGATCTGTCGTGGTCACACTGCAGCCCCATCTCCATAATGACAGCTACATCTGACCTGGTTCACACCATTTAAAGCTACCATTTCACTGGCCTTGTTGAAAGGTTCCCAGCTTCATTCTTGCCCCATTGAAGGTTGCTCTGAGTCAACTAATGTTTCTCACGCTCAATTATTGCATATCATTCTGTACCATCATTTTGAACTTTACAATAAAATGATCGCTGTGCCCCAAAACGTTCCCCTACTGACACTGGATCCACTTGCCCCACCTCTTGTCCAATAGTACATGCTCTCTTGGGCTGGATACATACTCCTGCAGTGAGCTCTCCTCCACGTAATCCAGGAACACTTGACCCTCGTGATCCCTCACCACCAGTATCCCTGTCTGTATCTGGAAACATTAGGTTTCTCAGTATAACTAACCTGTAGTATTGTCATCGCCCTCAAATGATCCTGCATATTTATTCTCCATCATTTCTTTGGTTGCTGCCCGACAGACTGTACCTCAAAGTGTAATTGTTTACTTGTTCTGTTGCTCCAGCCAAATTCATTGTGTCCTTGGTCGGATCCTCTTTCTCTTGGACACATTAACTAATGCTAATCTAAACCAATACTTTTACCTTCATCCTTTTCCTTCCCTTCTATCATTTTGGAATCCTTTATACTCAGCAATATTTAACACCCAGTCATGTCATTCCTTGAGCCAACTCGAGGTGATCAGTACTTCAGATTACCACACAGCAATCTGCAACTGGAACTCCCCACACTCCGAGTATTCATGTTCATGCAGAATACCTCAGATAAAGGCTTTCTTTCTTACTCCATCTTCCAGTGTTAAACTTGTTGTAAATTAGTACCAACTATATCTCCCATTATTTTGACAACCCTGGTAGTCTCCTCTACTATTTCTTTTTGTATCCTAAGCACACACCATGTTCTTTTCAATCCCTCCCAAACCCCCAGTAAGAAATTCAGTCCCAGCTCCGTCACGTTAGCCCATCCAGCTTGTACAGTTGCTGCCTTCCCCAGAACTAGTCCCAATGTCCCAGGAATCTGAAGCCCGTGCTTCTGCACCATCGTTTCAGTCACACTCTCATCTACCTAAAATTCCGAGTCCTGTTCTCACTTGGACACTGCACTGGGAGTATTCCAGGGATTGCTACATTTTCAGACCTGCTTGCTAACCATCCATCTAGCTCCCAAAATTCTGATTCCCAGACCACTTCACCCTTCCTACCCCAGGTCAATCCTACCAACATGGACATGACCTTCGACTGCTCACTGTTCCCCAGACGAATGTCCTGAAGACACAGTGACATTCTTAACCCCACTATCCGGGAATTACAGACACGCTGACACCTTCTTCACTTTCCTGTCTCCCCTGTGACGATTGCTCCTCCTTCCTTCTCCCTCCCCTCCTGTACAGTCAGGCTGCTTGTGGGGCCACAGACATGGCTCTGACTGCCCTCCCTTGAGCAGCCTACACCTTCATCAGCTTCCAAACTGGGAAACTGAATGGGGAGGGAGATACCAGGATTTTCTTGTATTCCCTCATTGTTTCTCTCTGGTTGCCTCATCCCCCAGACCCTTCCTTCTTCCAGGCTGTCATGTCTGCAGGGTGATCTGCTGTGTGTGTGTGCTATCCACTTACCTCTCAGCATCACAGATGCCCCGGAGTCTATAGTCGCTATCTGAGCTCTATGACCCAGTGTCCATCTAGGACACGAGCAGGGGCTATGATTTCCCAATGTAACAGATGACATTTTCCATCTGACGAATATGTCTTGCCATGACTTAAAATGTAACATGTCTGGAGAAACTTAATTAATTACTTAGAATGAAGTTAACATTCGGGAAATAACAATATGGTTTAGTCCCTTATTCAACTGTGGCTTACTGAGGGTAATTTATTATATTGGCTCACAATTCACTTCTCCTTCTTATTTCTGTGTTCAACCCTTATTTCAGAAGTTGAAAAAAATTGCTAACGTATAGCAATTAACTGACTAATAACGGTGTTTTTATCAGCCAATGAACTTACAGCCTTTTCTGTGATGGCTCTTGCACGTCTTTCAAACTCAGCGCAGGCAGATCCCAGTAGTATAAAGTTATCTCTGTGACTCCCATGAACTTGTAATCCTCCAGATCCCACTCCACTCCGCTCCCTCACAGGGTCACCGTCTCTGTGACACCCAGGGACGTGTAATCCTCCAGCTCCCACTCCACTCCGCTCCCTCACAGGGTCACCATCTCTGTGACTCCCAGGCATGATTAGGCCTTGATCCTCATGCTGATTTATACCCTCCCACTTTGCTGCCTCTGTAACTCCCAGGCGTGAGTTAGCCTCATGATCCTGCTCCAAGTGGTTCTGTCACATGGTCACTCCCTCTGTGATTCGGTGCTGATTTTGAGCCTCCTGCTCTGCTGTTTCTCCAACTCCAAGCCCCAGTCGGCCTCGATCCTCGTTGCTAATGTATATTCTCCCGCTCTGTGCTGCTCTCTCTCAGGTTCTCTCCCTTTGTGACTCCCAGGTAATGGTAGGCCTCAATCCTCAGCTGAGATTTATAACATCCCATTCCACATTGCTCTCTTACAGGATCGCTGTTGTGCCTGGGAGACAGTGGGATGAGGAGGATTAGACAGAGCAGAGGGTGTTACAGTGATTGAGCGAACTATATGGGATGGAACAGGTTTTCTGGGGAGCTACGCAGACCTGCAGCAACTTAAGAAGTTTACTGGAGAATACAGTGAGAGTTTCAGACATTGAAGAAGGCAAAGAAAATAGAGAGATTGTGGCGTGTTCATGACGGAGCTTTGTAGAGTCTTTCCGAGCTGCTTACAGAGATGTGTAGACTTCAACAAATGCAAATTGACATCCAGCAAGGGTTGTCTTTTTCTGGAGACTTGGTTGGAGACTTGGATGTGAGAGACTTGGATGTGACATAGTGAGAACACTTGCAGTAATTGGGGGGAATATAAACCTTTGGGGCACTGGTGGTTTTCAAGGATCCTCAGGAAATGAGGAGGTGCAGAGAATTGGTGCATTCGAAATAGTGGGATTGAAGGAGCTGGAAGTCCTGAGATAAATAAGGAGGAAGAAATTTGCCAATTTAGCACATGCAACCATTGTAATTACAGCGATTTAGTAAGGGAATCTGTGCTATCATTGATTACAGTTATATGGAGAGTAACAGAAACTGAAGGGGTTAAAAATTTTAAAAGGGACAATTTTTTGGTGATCAGAAGTTTAAACAAGAATAAAGAAATTTTAGTGATCTATAGCACAGATGGGAATGGAGGAGGTGAGATATTGTGAGGAACTGTCATTTATATGGCGGGGAGGATGTCAGATATGAAAGGGAGAGCTGCATTCTCTGTATGCAGTTACAGACATGAGGAGTGTTGCAGCACTTGCTGGTGGCTACATAGATAACAACATTTCAAACAGCTGGTGCAGTGGCTCAGGAAGGCATCTTACGACGACCTTCTCAGGGACAACTCCAAATCAACAATAAATGCTGGCTCAGGCAACAAAGCTCATGTTCACCAATGAATGAAGGAAGCAAAGATCTACAAGTAGCACTGAGGTCACTCAGGAAGGCCCTTTCAACAGCATTTCATAAACCCAGAACCACTATACCCTGGAAGGACAGGAGTTCCAGGTGCATGGGAACACCAGCATTTTCAAGATGCCCTCCAAGACACGCTCCATCCTCCCAGCACTGTGTCTGTCCCGACAACCAAGGGACTGCAGTGGGTCAGGAAGCTAGCTTACCATCATCTTCTCCAGGGAATCACAGATGGGAAGGTAATGGTGAAACTCTGCTGTTTACAGCCAGACAGAAAAAAATAAATCCAGCAGTGGGTGTGAAATGAAATTTCCATTTCAGAACAACATGCTGAGCATGGATAGAGGATTTGTCTGGCACAAGGTAGAGAGTGTGAAGAAAGGGATCTTTTTCACGTTGGGAACTGGTGATGAGCGGAGCTCCGCAGGAGTCAGAGTTGGAACTACACTCTACACATAGTCATAGAGAGATGTACAGATGGAAACAGACCCTTCAGTCCAACCCATCCATGCCAAACAGATATCCCAACCCAATCTCGTCCCACCTGCCAACGTCCGGCCCATATACCTCCAAACCCTTCCTATTCATATACCCATCCAAATGCCGCTTAAATGTTGCAGTTGCACCAGCCTCCACCACATCCTCTGGCAACTCATTCCATACACGTACCACCCTCTGCGTGAGAAAATTGCCCCTTAGGTCTCTTTTATATCTCTCCTATCTCACTATAACCTTTGTCTTCTAGTTATGGATTCCCTGACCCCAGGGAAAAGACTTTGTCTATTTATCCTATCCTATCCATGTCCCTTATAATTTTGTAAACCTCTATAAGGTCACCCCTCAGCCTCCGGCACTACAGGGAAAACAGCCCCAGCCTGCTCAGCCTCCCCCTGTAGCTCAAATCCTCCAACCCTGGCAACATCCTTGTAAATCTTTTCTGAACCCTTTCAAGTTTCACAATATCTTTCTGATAGGAAAGTGACCAGAATTGCACACAATATTCCAATAGTGGCCAAACCAATGTCCTGTATACCCGAAAATGACCTCCCAACCCCTGTACTCAATACTCTGACCCATAAAGTAAAGCATACCAAAGGCTTTCTTAACTATCCTATATACCTGCGCCTCCACTTTCAAGGAGCTATGAACCTGCACTCCAAGGACTTTTTGTTCAGCAATACTCCCTCGGACCTTACCATTAACTGTATAAATCCTGCTAAGATTTGCTTTCCCAAAATACAGCATCTCGCATTTATCTGAATTGGACTCCATCTGCCACTTCACAGCCCATTGGCCCATCTGGTCCAGATCCTGTTGTAATTTGAGGTAACCCTCTTCGCTGTCCACTACACCTCCAAGTTTGGTGTCCTCTGCAAATTTACTAACTGTACCTCTTATGATCGCATCCAAATCATTTATGTCAATGGCAAAAACATAGAGGGCCCAGCACCTATCCTGTGGCACTCCACTGGTCACAGGCCTCCAGTCTAAAAAACAACCCTCCACCACCACCATCTGTCTTCTACCTTTGAGCCAGTTCTGTATCCAAATCGCTAGTTCTCCCTGTTTTCTGTGAGCTCTAACCTTGCTAATCAGTCTCCCATGGGGAACCTTGTCAAACGCCTTACTCAAGTCCACATAGATAACATCTACTGCTCTGCCCTCATCAATCTTCCTTGTTAATTCTTCAAGCAACTCAATCAAATTTGTGAGACATGATTTTCCACGCACAAAGCCATGTTGACTGTCCCGAATCAATCCTTACCTTTCCAAATACATGTACATCCTGTCCCTCAGGATTCCCTCCAACAACTTGCCCAGTACCATCAAGAGTCTGGACAAAGGATGTGTAGGGCTACGAGAAATATGTTTCCAAGGAAGATTCCAGGGATGAAATTCGTATCATATGAGGAGCAGGTGAAGTCTCTGGGTCTGCACTTGATGTAGTTTCAGAGGCAGCGGCAGAATCTCATTCAAACTTACAGAATACTGAGGGGCCTGGATGGAGTGGACTTGGGCAAGATGTTTCCACGAGCAGGAGAGATTAGGGGCCGAGGGCACAGCTTCAGAGTGAAGGGACGACTCTTTAGAATAGAGATGTGGAGGAATTTATTCAGCCAGAGGGTGATGGATCTGTGGAACTCACTGCTTGAAGGGGCTGTGTGTCCGAGGTGATTCAATGTGTCGAACTCAGAGATAGCTAGTTTCTTGATAAGTTCGGAGATCAAGGGTAATGGGGGTAAGTGAGAGAATAGAGTTGAGACACAATTCAGCCATAATCAAATAGTGGAATAGACCCGATTACCGAATGGCCTAATTCTGCACCTATACATGATGGTCTTATGGACTGCGCTTTTTCCATAGGTTTCCAAGTGTGTAGTTAGCATTTTTAGCATGTCGTTTACCATACATTCCAGCACCTTCCTGATTATTGCTGTCACCTCTTGGTTTCAGATCAACTGCAGAACAGTTCATCACAGAGTAACGTGGGAATCCTTGTGTATAAATTTCAGAAAGGTAGCATACAGGGCCAGCAGGTCATAGAAAAGGCAAATGGAATGCTGCTGACATTGATTCCAAAGAGAATGGAGAATAAAAATAGGGAAGGCTTGTAACAATTATAGAGGACTCCAGTCAGCCCACACCGAGAACATTGTAAACAGTTTTGGTCCCATAACTGGAGGGAAAATGTCATTGCATTGGAGGCAGCCCAGAGAAGGTTCACCAGGCTGTTCTTCAAAATGGAGGGACATTGATAAGAAGAGGTGGACAAGGTTGAACTAGCAGTCGTTAAATTTTAGAAAATGAGGCAAAAGTATTGATAAACTGAAGATTCTTGTGTTCTTCCAGATTCGGTACTGAGACATTGTTTTCCTGAGCAGGGATCTGTAACCGGAGATAAAGGGGAAGACAGACACCAGAGAAACTACCAGAGAAAAGCTGGGTTGGAGAGACGGGAGGATGTTACACAGTTCGGGTGATTGGAGACCACTGTTAGTTGTTTGACATCAAATAGGTTGTCGGCCTGAAAGATATCAAGGACAGATACAGGGTTATCTGTCCTGAGAAAGTTACAGATATTGGGAGGAATATAAGGACTAGAGATTAAACAGATAGGGGTGGTTGTTGCAGCTTCAGGAGATACAGAGACTGGGACGTGTGTGGGGACTAGAGATTATATAGATATTGGTGGTAGTTGGAGCTACAGAAGGTTTTAGAGAAAGAGAGGGTTTTTGGGGTGGTATTTGGAGCTACCAGAATTTATAGAGAAAGGGAGGATTGAAGGAACTGGAGATTACATAGATGGGGTGGTAGTTGAAGCTGCAGGAGTTTATCGAGACCAGGATAATTATTGGTGCTGGGGATTACACTGACATGCACAACAGTTGGAGCTGCAGGAGTGAGTGAAATAGGGAGGGTTGAAGGGGCTGGATCAGTTCACACAGCCGGGGAGAAGTGGCGGGATTGGAGGAGCCAGAGATACTGAGGGTTGTAGGGCTGCAGGACTTCAGAGAGCTAGTGAGAACTGTGAAGGCAGGTTTGAAAAATTCCCATTAGTTAACAGACATTTGGAGTGCTGTGCTGGAGGAGGTTACAGAAATCAACAGGATTGCAGATACTGGAAGATATTACAGAGAGTGAGCTGTAGTATTTGAGGAGGTTACAGCGACACGATGCGTTGAGGAGTTGGAGGCTGCTACAGGTGTTAAAAATGCTGCAAGGGATCAATAACCTTACATTGATCAGGGGAATGGAAGCTCTGGAGATAAGGAATGAGAATTGCAGTAACTGAAGAATATCACAAAGATGTGAAGTAACATATGAGTTAGAGGAGTTAAGACATGAGATGAGCTGGATTCAATGGAGTCAGGAAAGATGCAGGGAGATCTGAAGGGACTACGGGTGATCAAAAGGACAGTGAGGCTTTTCAGTGTAGGATTTGGGCAGATCATGCAGACAGGGAGCATTTTCTGTAATTGTGCTATTTGCAGAGATTGAGAGAGTTGTATAGAATTGAGGAATGAACAGAGATATAGAAGGCTGTAGTTAATGAAGACTTTTGTTGATGTCAGACGCTGAGGTTCTGGAAATTAAATGTACCGGAAAGCTGAACAATCTGTCAGAGCTTACAGAGACAGGAACAGCAATAATGTCTGGAGACACTAACACAGATAGGGAGCATTGGACACACTCGAGTAGGTTTCTGCTTTAGGGATGGTTGCCGGGGAATGTAACGTTTACATCGATAAGGGTGTAAGAGCTGGAGAAGAGATATGGATATGGTTAGATTGGTGGGGAGAATTGAGGAGCTTAAATTGACAGGGTGGGTGATAGTGATGGGAAGATGTTACATAGATCGCCAGGCTTGTAGAAACTGATCGGGAGGGTGACAAGCATTGGAGTTGGTTCTACAGATCAGGGGTGTTGCAGGGACCTGAGAGGATTACGCAGACATGGGGGATTGTAGGATGTCAACATTTTCAGAGTATTTCAGGACTGGAAAAGGTTACACAGCTAAGGAGGGATATTGGAGCTGTGGTGAGAGAGAAACTTTTCAGGTTGTCAGGTATATGTTGAATTTAACGAATATAGAGGGCCTTTAAAGAAATAGTTTTAAGCTAAGAAGTAACTTTGAATATTGTAGCTTGACCACAAGAGAAGCAGGAGGGGCATTTCGCAATAAGGTTATAGTTTTTAGGTCCGCTTTTTGGACAATCAAAATAGTAAAGGATGATCTCAGAAGTCAGAAGGTTAGAAAAGAGGAATTGGATAAAATGACAGAAAGGCTGTAACGAACAAGGACAGCCTAATTAGACAGATTTAAAAGAAAAACAAATGAGGTAATTGATAAGTATGATCGACTTAGGCTTCAGTGCAGGGAATTACCAAATGAGGGAATAACGGGCGCAAGTAATAACCAAATAAGGGGATAGAAAGAAATAGGCACTTATAATAGGTTTATTGCTTAGTGTAGGGGTGTCAAGAGACCTCTCAGAAAAGGGTCTCATAAAAAAACTCTTATTTTACTGTTGGGTGTGACTCTCCTCGTAGAGCCACCCATCTTTAAAGATGTTCGAACAAATGTACTGCTTCGGAACTCTTTGACTGGGACTGAAAATTATTGATTCAGTGGGTTCGTTTCACACAATTGGGGGCTCGTCTGGGATGAACTTCAGCTCCTGAAAAGGCTCCCACAGTCGCTAACTGAGAAGGTTCGCCCCCTTCCCCGTTTTCCAGCGGTGGATGGCTTGAGGGATTGCCTAAATGGAATCCTTTAAGAATTGTTCCTAACCAGTTGGCAGTGAGTGTGTGTACTTTGAGTTGGACTCATGGGGACCTTGGGTGGGACCCAAGGGGGAAGGCACAACCGGAAGACGTCTAATAGCCAGGTAGCTCTGTGCACAGACCAAGGGAAGAAAACTGACTTTTAAGTATTACCTTGGTGGCTGGGTCTTGGGTTTTAGTCGTTATGAGGAATTAATGAAAGTAACCTGGGAGTTCGGGAGTACCAAACTCCTGCCTCGAGTTGGACTCGAGGTTTCTGGTTCATAGGGTTGGGACCCCTAACTCGATTGCCTTTTCGTGATTTACAAGGACACCAGAATCACCTGACAGGGGTCAGGCTAACCCCTAAAACGTGCCCTATCTTGAGTTGGACTCAAGGATTTTCGAGGGAAAGATTCCTCAGATTCTGTAGGTATTGGATTCCTATTGGGAGAGGTGATTGAGGCCACTGGGTGGTAAACAAGGGTGAAATAAGTTGTGCAACGAGTAGTAAAGGAAAATCTTCCGTTGAGAAGGGAGGCGTTCCTGGCAACATTCCTCGAGAAAGTCCATTGGGTAAGTTGTTGGGAAATTGGAAACAAAATGAACACACACGACAAAAAGTTAGAAAGAAGATGATTAAGTATTGTTGTTTTGTATGGACTAAAGAACCTATTCTTCATCCTGCTGTCTTCTGGCCAAAGTACGGGTCGGACAAAGACTGGGTTTGTCAATATTTAAATTTATATGTTAAGGAAAAAGAACCCTTCAGTCAGGAGGAGTCTGATTATGCCTCCTGTTGGAAGGGTGGATCTAAAATACGGATGTGCATTGTAAAAATAGATGAAAAGTACATCCCTCGTGCATCACCTGTATCCCCATGAGAGGTTTTAGATAATTTACCCCCCACCATTTGGAAGAATCCAACAGCCCGTGTCGGTTTCTGGTACGAGTCAGGGGCAGGCAGTGGGACTGGGGCAGATGGATAAAGGTCCCACCACGTCTGAGACAGAACAGGAAATAGATAAAAGTCAGGTCCCGATTGCAAAACGCACCAGAAGCCAAATAGAAAGATTAGAAGAAAGTGAAGGGGAGGCAGAAGAAATGTTGGTCCAAAACATGCTTCCATTAAGAGATGTCCCGATTGGGGAAAGACAAATTGGATTTGATAATGCCCCTTTAACTAGTGGGGAAGTAAAGTCCTTTAGAAAAGAAATGAAAATACTTATAGAAGACCCGGTAGGTTTGTCAGAACAAATTGATCAATTCCTGGGTTCACACGTATATACTTGGACAGAATTGATGTCCATACTAAATATTTTATTTAGTGGAGAAGAAAGTGGGTTGATAAGGAAAGCAGCATTTGGGGTCTGGGACAGGAACACCTCATGGGAACTGAAAGGGCAGGTCAGGCAGAGGATAAGTTCCCCTTAAGAGACCCCAATTGGGATCATCAAAAACAAGAAGATAGGGAAAAGCTGAAAATTATGAAAAGTTTATTAACAAGGGCAATGGAGTAGCAATTGAATGCATTTGAGGTACGTCAAGGAAAGGAAGAGAGTCCCTCGGCGTTTTTACAAAGACGGAAGGACTCTATGCGCAAATATTCTGGGATGGATTTAGAGGGGCCAGTAGGGGAAGGATTGTTGAAAATACACTTTGTGACTGTCTTGGCCAGATATTCAGAAGAAAATACAGAAAATATTGATATGGAGTGAGAAACCATTACATGAATTGCTGAGAGAGGCTCAGAGAGTACTTGTAAGGAGAGAGAACGAAAAGCAGAAACAAAAGACAAAAAAGACTGAAACACAGGAAATAGAAAACCGACGGAATATGTG
Organism: Chiloscyllium punctatum; assembly: GCF_047496795.1. NCBI lineage: Eukaryota > Metazoa > Chordata > Chondrichthyes > Orectolobiformes > Hemiscylliidae > Chiloscyllium > Chiloscyllium punctatum. The sequence goes on from NW_027309826.1 coordinate 816,304, forward strand.
GCCAAATGAGAAAAACCAAGGGTATGGTAGAGGAAGGGGGAAAACCCTAGAAGTAAACGGGAATAGATTGGCAGATGAGGCAGCTAGGGTGGTGGCCATGAGTTCACCAGAGGCAGTAATATGTCCCCTGATACCTTCGCTCCCTGATCCTCTGAGTGCTCCGTTATTTAATAGTAAGGAGGAGGAGAAACTGAAAGATATTAGTGCGTTTAAAACAGAAGAGGGGTGTTGGCTGCTACCTGATGGAAGGGAGATGACACGAGAAATTATGAACATTTTGCATCAGGGAAGTCATGGGGGGGTGGTGCAGGCAATGTGTGATTTAGTCCTGCGAAAATATGGGTGTAAAGAAGTATGTACCATTGTCAAACAGATATGTGAAGGATGTATAACATGTAAAAAGATAAACAAAAAGTTTTTGAGGAGACAGGTTCAGGGAGGTCGACCACCTGGGCTACGACTATTTCAGAATATCCAGGTAAATTATACCGAGTTACCCCGCGTGGGAAGGTTGAAGTACATGTTGGTGCTCGTTGACCATATGTCCAGATGGGTTGAAGCATATCCCTTGGCTACAGCCACTGCGAGTGGGGTATCCAAGGTGATTCTTGAACAGATAGTTCCCAGGCAAGGGGTAGTAGAACATATAGACTCAGATCAAGGTACAAATTTTACTTCTAAAGTATTACAGGAGACAATGAAGAATTTAGGAATCTCCTGGGAATTTCACAGCCTTTGGTTCCCATCCCCATCAGGAAAGGTTGAAAGAATGAATCAGGCGCTGAAAAAGCAACTATCTAAATTAGTACTTGAGACCAAACTCCCGTGGACAAAGTGTCTACTCTTGGCTCTCCTATCGGTGCGAATAGCACCGAGAAACGACTTGGGATTGTCCCCAATGAAATATTGTTCGGCTCACCTTATTTGGGCACAAAAGGGATAGTTCAAATTAATGAACAGAAGATAAAGATATATATACTATCCCTGTCTGGATCTCTATCTTTTCTTCAAACTCAGAGTCAGCTTGCCCGGACGCCACCCCCTTGACTTTGCAGTGCAACCGCTCAGACGGTGTGATTGGGTACTAATCAAATCGTGGTCGCAGACGAACCTTCTGCCAGACTGGGAAGGTCCATATCAAGCCCGCCTCATGACAGAGACGGCAATTAGGAAGGCCGAAAAGGGCTGGACACATCATACAAGAATCAAAGGGCCAGTGAAGCCCCCGAACGACAAGGGAATTTGGAGAGCAGAGACAACAACGGAACCCCTTCAACTCAAGTTAAAGAGAACTGTTTAACAGATCGTTTAATGGATTGATAAGTGATTGTTTGTACGGTTGCAACGTGATCGCGGGATAAGTTTCTGTCAAATTGTTGGTTTAGTCTCTTGGCACGCCCTTTTTACGAATGGAGAGAGTGTATAGTTTAGCCTTTTTGCTCCCCTTCCTTGATTGCATTTTCGGAATCACGTCTTATATGGTACTAATGGTCCGCTGGAGTACCAATCCCCATGTCATAGAAGCCGATATTTGCAGTTGGTAGATTGTGGGACTGTGGAAAGTCAGATAAGTATAGTAACTCAGCAATTCATCTCAAATCCTATGGAGGTTACTCAGTACAAAGTGGAAAGAAATTAGATCTCAAAATCTCTGACTCCCTGGGCCCCATGCAGAGATGGCTGCTCTTGGTGATAGGAATACATTTTGGAATACATTTCACGGTAAGGGCAAACCTTAGGAAAATCCACTCATCCAAGTACATCGAAACCATATTCGGCCTCCCCCGATTGTCCAGACCAAAGGTGCAACCCAGTGTTCATTACAGTAAAGAATACTTCGTTGAAGGAAGGGATATATGACCGGCGGCGTGGTTGGGTGGGGGGTGGGGGAGGGTTCACCAGGTCCAGCTCAATAAAGCATTTGGCATAGAAATGACAACTGGCAGGCAGAATTTGATTTTCTCGGAATGTTGTTTTCGCCGACAGGTGACAAATGGGACCATAGTGGAATGTACGAATAACAAAGTTGGGGGGAGGGGGTCACAATTGCAGAGCTGAAAGACTTGAAACAGTCTATTGAAATAGAAACGGTATACGGGGATACAAATGCCTGGATTGAATGGGTGAAATTCGCTGTGAAAGGTCTGAATAAAGGCACTTGCTATGCATGTGCCTCAGTTAGAGTGGTGACTCGCATGGTTCCCTTTCCGCTCGGGTGGAAGCGGGACACGGCTGGTATGGTATGTATGATAGCCCTGAACCAGGATAAGACAGCGTGGGGGGACCCAGGCTGTCGGTCTTTGCTGTTGATGTTCCCTCCCCTGACGGAGGATTTAAATGTCCCCCTTCATTTTTGGACGTGGTCAGGAATCGCACCTCCTGTGTGTGAAGGCAGGTGTCGGACTGTTCCCGATGTCTAGCAGACTTAAGGTCCTGCTCGGAAATTGAATCGGTTCGCGAGACAGTGTTGGGAGGAAACTATTCAGCTTTAAAGATACCCCAAGTGGATTTGTGGTGGTACTGTGGTGGAAAGATTCTAAGACCTACTATGCCCTCTGACTGGCGAGGCACTTGGGCAATTGTGCAACTGGCTATTCCATTCAGCCTAGCATTTGAAAAACGTGAGATTCCTGGAATGGGGAAAACGAGGAGTGCACGGTCAGTGTTTGCTACCTTCTTTAATGATGATATTTATTTGAACGGGATAGGGGTTCCCAGAGGGGTGCCTGATGAATTTAAGCCTCATAACCAGATAGACAATAGACAATAGGTGGAGGAGTAGGCCATTCTGCCCATCGAGCCTGCACCACCATTCAATATGATCATGGTTGATCATCCTTAATCAGTATCCTGTATTAGTGGTGCTGGAAGAGCACAGCAGTTCAGGCAGCATCCAACGAGCAGCGAAATCAACGTTTCGGGCAAAAGCCCTTCATCAGGAATAAAGGCAGTGAGCCTGAAGCATGGAGAGATAAGGTAGAGGAGGGTGGGGTGGGGAGAGAGTAGCACAGAGTACAATGGGTGAGTGGGGGAGGAGATGAAGGTGATAGGTCAAGGTTGAGAGGGTGGAGTGAATAGGTGGAAAAGAAGATAGGCAGGTCGGACAAGTCAAGGAGTTAGTAACTGAGCTGCAAGTTTGAAACTAGGATGAGGTGGGGGAAGGGGAAATGAGGAAGCTGTTGAAGTCCACATTGATACCCTGGGGTTGAAGTGTTCCGAGGCGGAAGATGAGGCGTTCTTCCTCCAGTCGTCTGGTGGTGAGGGAGCGGCGGTGAAGGAGGCCCAGGACCTCCATGTCCTCAGCAGAGTGGGAGGGGGAGTTGAAATGTTGGGCCACGGGGCGGTTTGGTTCATTGGTGCGGGTGTCTCGGAGATGTTCCCTAAAGCGCTCTGCTAGTAGGCGCCCAGTCTCCCCAATGTAGAGGAGACCACATCGGGAGCAACGGATACAATAAATGATATTGGTGGATGTGCAGGTGAAACTTTGATGGATGTGGAAGGCTCCTTTAGGGCCTTGGATAGAGGTGAGGGAGGAGGTGTGGGCACAGGTTTTACAGTTCCTGCGGTGGCAGGGGAAAGAGCCAGAATGGGAGGGTGGGTCGTAGGGGGGTGTGGACCTGACCAGGTAGTCACGGAGGGAACGGTCTTTGCGGAAGGCGGAAAGGGGTGGGGAGGGAAATATATCCCTGGTGGTGGGGTCTTTTTGGAGGTGGCGGAAATGCCGACGGATGATTTGGTTGATGCGAAGGTTGGTAGGGTGGAAGGTGAGCACCAGGGGCGTTCTGTCCTTGTTACGGTTGGAGGGTTGGGGTCTGAGGGCGGAGGTGCGGGATGTGGACGAGATGCGTTGGAGGGCATCTTTAACCACGTGGGAAGGGAAATTGCGGTCTCTAAAGAAGGAGGCCATCTGGTGTGTCCTATGGTGGAACTTGTCCTCCTGGGAGCAGATACGGCGGAGGCGGAGAAATTGGGAATACGGGATGGCATTTTTGCAAGAGGGTGGGAAGAGGTGTAATCCAGGTAGCTATGGGAGTCAGTGGGTTTGTAAAAAATGTCAGTGTCAAGTCGGTCGTCACTAATGGAGATGGAGAGGTCCAGGAAGGGGAGCGAGGTGTCAGAGATGGTCCAGGTAAATTTAAGGTCAGGGTGGAATGTGTTGGTGAAGTTGATGAATTGCTCAACCTCCTCACGGGAGCACGATGTGGCGCCAATGCAGTCATCAATGTAGCGGAGGAAGAGGTGGGGAGTGGTGCCGGTGTAATTACGGAAGATCATCTGTTCTACAAAGCCAACAAAGAGACAGGCATAGCTGGGGCCCATACGTCTGCCCATGGCTACACCTTTGGTCTGGAGGAAGTGGGAGGATTCAAAGGAGAAATTGTTAAGGGTGAGGACCAGTTCGGCCAAACGAATGAGAGTGTCAGTGGAAGGGTACTGTTGGGGACGTCTGGAGAGGAAAAAACGGAGGGCTTGGAGGCCCTGGTCATGGCGAATGGAGGTGTAGAGGGATTGGATATCCATGGTGATCCTGTTCCTGCCTTATCTCCATAACCATTGATTCCACAATCCTTGAGAGCTCTCTTCAACTCTTTCTTCAATGAATCAAGAGACTGGGCCTCCACTGCCCTCTGGGACAGAGCATTCCGCACAGCTACCACTCTCTGGGTGAAGACGTTTCTCCTCATCTCTGTCCAAAACGGTCTACCCCGTATTTTTAAGCTGTGTCCTCTGGTTCAGCACTCACCCATCAGCGGAAACATTTTTCCTTGCCTCCAGAGTGTCCAATCCTTTCATAATCTTATATGTCTCAATTATAGCCCCTCTCAGTCTTCTAAACTCAAGGGTATACAAGCCCAGTCGATTCAGTCTTTCAGTGTCAGATAGTCCCGCCATTCCAGGAATTGACCTCGTGAACCTACGCTGCAGTCTGTCAATAGCCAGAATGCCTTTTCTCAAATGTGGAGACCAGAACTGCACACAGAACTCCAGGTGTGGTCTCTCCAGGGCCCTGTACAGCTGTCGAAGAACCTATTTGCTTCTATACTCAATCCCTCTTGTTATGAAGGCCAGAATGCTATTAGCCTTCTTCACTACCTGCTGTACCTGCATGTTTACCTTCATTGCCTGGTGTACAAGAACACCCAGATCTCTCTGCACTACCACTTTACCTCAATTAATTCCGTTTAGGTAGTAATCTGCCATCCTGATCTTGCCACCAAAATGGAAAACCATGCATGTATCAACATTAAACTGCATCTGCCATGCATCTGACCACTCACCTAACTTGTCCAGGTCACCCTGTAATCTCCTGACATCCTCATCACATTTCACCCTACCAGCCAGCTTAGTATCATCAGCAAATTTGCTAACGTTATTACTCATACCATCTTCTATATCATTAACATATATTGTAAAAAGCTGCGGTCCCAGCACTGGTCCATGCGGTACCCCATTGGTCACTGCCTGCCATTCCGAAAGGGAGCCGTTTATCACTACTCTTTGTTTCCTATCAGCCAACCAACTTTGAATGCAAGTTAGTACTTTGCCCCCAATACCATGCGCCCTCATTTTGCTCACGAACCTCCCATGTGGGACTTTATCAAAAGCTTTCTGCAAGTCCAGGTACACTACATCTACTGGAACTCCCTCGTCCATCTTCAGAGTTACATTCTCAAAAATAGCAGCTGGATTTGAATCTCTTTTCTGGAGGGTTTCGATTAATAAAAATGTCGATTGGATTAATTACATTTTTTATAACCAACAAAGATTTATAAATTGCACAGGAAACACTGTTAAAGTAATAGCTGAACAGTTAGATGGCACAAGCAGGATGACCTGGGAAAATAGGATGGCCTTAGATATGATGTTGGCAGAAAAAAGGGGGAGTTTGTGTTATGTTAGGGGGAAGATGCTGTACCTTTATTCCGAATAACACGTCCCCAGATGGCTCGATTACTCGAACCTTACAAGGATTGACGTGCCTCTCACGTTTATTGGCTGAAAATTCTGGAGTGGACACTTCAATAATGGGGTGGTTGGAGTCTTTGTTCGGCAAATGGAAAGGAGTTGTGGTTTCTATTCTAACCTTCTTGTTGGTAGTGGTTTAGATTCTGGCAACACTGGGCTGTTGTATTATTCCTTGTATTCAGGGTCTCTCTCAGGGCATGATTGAGACCGCCTTGACCAAACAGATGCCCCTGAATGGTATGCAGGGGGACGGCCTTTACTTATTAACAACTTATGATGTTGAGAATACCCCAGAAGGCATTTCCAAAGTAGATAAACTTTCAGGTCTGATGCTCTCTAACCTGGAGGCCTAATGTCCCAGAATGAAGAACATCAACATACACTGACAAAACGAAAAGGAGGGATTGGGAGAAAAATTTAAGGTTGTCAGGTGTATGTTGATTTTAACGAATATAGAGGGTCTTTTACGAAATAGTTTTAAGCTAAGAAATTACTTTGAGTGTTGTAGCTGACCACAAAAGAAAAAAAAGATTCAGGAGGGGCATTTTGGAATACGCTCATAGTTTGTAGGTCCACTTTTTGGACTATCAATATAGTAAAGGATGATCTCAGAAGCCAGAAGGTTAGATAAGAAAAGAGAAACTGGACAAAATAACAGGAAGGCTGTAACGAACAAGGGCAGACAAATAAGGCAGATTTAAAGAAAAACAAGAGAGGTAATTAATAAGTATGATAGGCTTAGGTTTGGGTGCATGGAATTACCAAATGAAAGAATAACGGGCACATGTAATAATCAAATGAAGTGATAGAACGAAGTAGATACTTATGATAGGTTTATTGCTCAGTGTATGGATGTCGAGAGTCCCCTCAGAAAAGTATAAAAAGCTCTGTATTTTACTGTCGGGTGTGTCTCTCCTCCTATAGCCACCCATCTTTAAAGTTGCTCGAATAAATGTGCTGCTTCAGAACTCTTTGACTCGGACTGAAAATTATTGATTAAGTGGGTTCGATTCTCACACAAGCAAAATCATTGAGTCCCATTCAGTTTGGGAACTAAGATAATTGGCGAGTTCCATAAGGTCTGGCTTTGTTTGGCGATGTCCTCATTGAGCATAGCCTCCACCTCCGTATGGACCTGTCTGGCTTTGAGAGGATTAAGACGATATGGGCGTTGTTTTATAGGAATACTATTCTCTCCGTCTACTTCATGTACAATAGCATTAGTCCCCCTCCATATAATTTTTACATATGTCCTCATACTGCAATAACGAACCTTTCAGCTGCGCTCTATGCTCCTGAGACAGGTAGCTTACGAACTTAACCCACTGCTCAAGGACTTCTGCATTTTAAACATATTTTGAAGCACATCAAAATCCAAAACATTTGAATTTGATTCCTCACTCTGTGGGGCAGTAACTGCCACCTGTTTCTCCAATTCTTTCTCTCCTCTACTTTTCAGGAGTGGACATACACACTCATTTATATCCCACATGATGGCGTCTTCGAATATGGGAATTGGCAACTGAGGTGTTAGTTTCATTACTGCCCGTGGCCTACCTACTATTTGGCATGAATGACACGTATGCCAAACGTTAACCACATTTTTGTGCATTCCAGGTCAATAAAAATGTTTTCTCCCTTAGCCCGAGTCTTTCTTAAACCTAGGTGACCTCTTACAGGTAGTTCATGTGCTACACGTAAAACTTCCTGTCTCTATGCTACCGGCAACACAATTTGGTGCACCTCGGCACATGTCTTCTCTGCACCGACCTGATGTGGTCTTCATTTCCATCTTAAGATCTATCTTTCGGATAATAACTCTCAAGAATATCCTCTGCCTCCTTTTCAGAGTACACATCCACATATATATCTTTTATCATCTTGGTTGCCTGTTGCAAGTCCCTTTGCCTTTCAGGACAAAACACCTCTGTCTGACCCTCTGCTTGTTCAGGTTTTCCCTGCACCATTAAGGCAATCAGGGTACCAGCTAACTAAACCTCAACTCCTTAATCTTTGTCTTTAGCTGTGCATGATGCTGTGACTTATGATAGTGGGATCTGGCTACTGGACAGTCTTGGAAAATGCCAGGATATTTCTGATTTAACTCGTCACTTTCTTGGTCTTCCTTGGGCTTCTCCACAACTAAGGGTGTCGCTCCCAACTTCGATCCTGCTAAATCATTCTCAAGAACAAACTGGATTCCTGAATCCGACACAATGTCAATCATTCCCACTGTAACTTCCCCAGTCTTGCGTAGGCACTCCAACCTGATCTTCCATAGGGGAACGCTAAATTTCTGTCTATCTTTCCCATAAATTACTATACTCTCTGGTAACAGATCAGAAAGCCTGCGAATTCGTTCATCTCTTTCTATTAGCGACTGGTTAGTTCATGCATCTCTCAAAATTATAACTTCTTGCCCTTCTACCCCACTTATTACTGAGTAGACGTTAGTCACTGAGGCGAATTCTTTATCGGGATTAGATACTAACTCCATACCCAGCCCCTGACTAGGCTGTGCACTTTCCTGCAACTCCTCGGCTCTAGTTGGGGTCTCCTTTAAGACATTCACTGATGCCACTGGCCTACATTCTTTTATCACATCTTTTCCTACAGTCCTTTTCTTAACGATGAGCATTGTATTCATATATATCCCTCCTTATCAGTGGAAACATCGTTTCCCAATGCCCATCTGAAACCACAGGCACTGGAATTTTCTGTGTCCCCTTCCATTACAATGAAAACTGTTCAGGCCTTTCATCTCCTTTCCACTCTCTTGGGCATCTTCTTTAATCTGTGGCAAACTCTTATTTTCTACTCTTTCTTTTATAGTGTAGCGTCTCCCCTTCTCCCAAATTCTATCCCACACGGGACAAAATTCTGGCTGGAAGCCTGTCTTATGCAGCAACATGTATTCATCTGCTAATTCTCCTGCCTTTCTCAATTCCTGAACTTTCTGTTCCTACACGTGAATTATTATCATCTCTGGAAGTGAAGTTTTAAACTCCTCCAGCAGAATAATCTCCTTTAGAGTCTCATAGGTCTTATCTGTCTTTAAAGCCTTCAGCCATCTATCAAAATGCCTGTTTAATTCTTTCGAACTCAACATAAGGCTGATTTGGTTCCTTCTTTATGTTTCCGAACTGATATCTATATACTTCCAGTACCAAATCGTAAGCACATAAAACACGTTGTTTGACGTCTTCATAATCTCTTGACCCTCTCTTCTGACAGCGCAGCGAATACTTATCTAGCTCTGCCAAACAGCTTAGTCCGAAGTAGCATTACCCATAAATCCTCAGACCATTCCATCTGCCTAGCCAATTTTTCAAGTGAAATAAAGAAGGCTTCAACATCTTTCTCATCAAAATGTGGCAGAGTTTTGAGATAGTTGTATATGTCACTAATGTCCCTTTTAATCTCCATCATGTTAACTTGACTTTGCTAACTAAATCGCAACTTCTCAAGTTCAAATTCGCTCCCTTTGTGCTCAGCTAAGCATCATCTTTCTCTTTCTCTCGCCTTTTCTTCTCTCTCTCTCTTTGCTCAGCTACGAAACTTCTTTTTTTTCTCTCTCTCTTCTCTCTTGTTTTCGCTTTCTTCTTTCTCTGTCTCTTTCCTTTCGTTTATCTTTAAACTTCATTTTCTTGAATTGTAATCTTTTTTGAATTGTAATTTGTTTCTCTGATATAACTTCGTGTTTGAGTAATTTCCTGACAATTTCAGCTTTACTCTTGTTCTTGGTGAAACACAAATCTAAGTTCTTTGCTAATTCTAAAAGTTTTGCCTTTATCTTTCCTTCTAAACGCCCTCGGCAAATGTGAGAATCATCTTCAAACCCCAGAACCTCTTCAATATTTTAAGAGCCATTTCTCTCACCTTTAATTTAACCAACCACAAGTCACAAAAATTAAACAAAGTGTCTCACTGACTTTTTGTTTAAAACTCGCGGACAATAATGCGCAAATGATTAAATCTACTGTGCGTTTTCATACCCTAAACCTATTTAAATCTGCCTGAGTCCCAGACTGGATCTGTCTAAACCCGTTCAAATCGCATTCGAAGGGCCCCAAAATGTTATGACACAGAGTAAACCCCTCTCCTAAATTAAACCAGCCACAGAGAAAAAGCTCACCTCATGCCAGAATTTGTTAAATTTCGAGAGGCAAAGAACCATTTGCATAGGTCACTGTTGAAAGTAAAATTGACAATTTTGCTATTTAACTCCAACAGAGAATATTAAAATGACTATCTATTTAGATCTCGTTTCGTTAAACTTATCTTTTACCTCCCACTCTACAATACTGGTCCGATAAAACAAAACACCGCGATTAAGATTTACCAAAAAAAAATCACGTTTCAAAACCAGTCAGCTTTGTCAATTCTACTTTGTAGATTTTGCACTGTAGATTTTTATCTCAGTTGGCTTCGATGTTCTGCTGTACAAACTTCTTATAGACAGGTACCGTTCAGAAAGCTCTTCCACCAGCAGTCTATCTTTGTGGATGATGTTTCTTTTGTTGGTACTGAAACAGAAGGGAAACGTTTGATTTTGGACCTATCAGCTATGTCTGCTCTGTGGACGTTTGAATTCTCTATTCGAAAAAATCACTTCCGACCCACATGGAAACCTCACTATCCTGCATCACCCCCACCCCTGTTACTGACAATAAGCTGTTCATTACATAAACACGTATGGGTACACAACAGCATTATTTACCGAGTGAATGGGGAGAATTTCAGGGAGAGTTCCATTCGGTTTCCATCAGAGCGTTCTCATTCAGTTAATTCTATTGCAGCACCATTTGACATGCAGCTGTCACTGTCATGTGGCCATTCACATTCGACGTCTCTGGACATTTTGTTTGGGGAACGTTTGGAATGGAACCTCACGTTTTGGAAGGGACATCGTTTATAGCATATTCGGCTGAACTGATAACCTTGTCTCTTGCACCTGCAGTACAGTGGAGACAGTTTTCACTCAGAAACCAAGAGATGATCAAAAACGGAGGAAAACATGTGTCAACAAAACCTGCCTCAGCGAGCGAATTCGCTCTTACAACATTAATGGAGAGCCGCAAACCTATTAACAAACAACAGCGCCCTGCGTGCGTCTCGACCCCACACCATTGAGATTAAAGGTCTCAAGCTCTACCGACTGAGCGTACCAGGACAGGATTGGTGTTGGTTAATTTATCATATCATACTGAGTTTAATTCAGCTGACACGGCAATTTTCAAAAATCTCGTTCATTCCTCCCCATTGCAAATAACATTATCCAAGTCTTTCAATTCTCAGATTTATTCCTTCGGACCTTTACAATTCATTTAGGCCTTGCCCCTGGATTTTCAATTCTCTGTTAATATTTTCATATTTTGACCCTGATCCTTAGGTCACCGAAGTGATTCCCAGACACTCTGGCAGACTGCAAATCAATCGGGAAAATACCTCGGGAAACCAAATCATTTCTGATTCGAGTGGAGGGAATCCCACCTGCTGAAGAGACAGAGTCCTCACAATCAACACATTATTTTTTCTACCTGCCTACAAAGTTTACCAGTTCTAATATTCGAGAAAGGAATTCTGATTATAAAATGTTTTTAAAACAAGAACAATCTTCTGAAGACATTTCCAATTTGAATTAGAATTTTTTACCCTTTCACACGGTAACAGCCGTTCCTGAGGAAGGAGTTTCCATGAGCTGTGTCCCAGGGCTGGGCAGGAAGCCACTGATTGAAACTGCAGAGGCCCCTTTCTGTTGGCAGCAGGGGCTTGTAGAGAGTAGGGTCACATTTTGCTGCACGTGACTGTCTCACTCATTGAGGACTCAGGGTCAATGATGGATGAGTTGTCGTGGTTGTATTGTCAGTACATGGTCGACCTCAATACTTGATGTGAAATATTTGAGGCTCTGTGCTCTTTTTGGGCTTGGACAACCAACATTTCAGCCAAATGCTCTGACCATTTGAGACACAGCAACTGGCAGCAAAATTGTGCGTGTACACATCCAAAAGCACAGTGATCGAGAGGATGTGGACAGCAGTAGTTCTCATTATTTTAAGAATCAGTTGCTCATGTTCCCTTGTTTATCGCAGAGAGGGTGAGAGACCCAAGGAGTAACAAACACACCCACAAAGCAATATCAGGACCTGTGTAGTTCTGTCATAAAAAGCTGCCTGCAGTGGTTCTATTGCAAAGTTGGGTTTCAAACCCACGACGCAATAGAGACTGGATCCTAAACCCAGCACATTAAACCTCTCTGGATTAGTGGTGCTGGAAGAGCACAGCAGTTCAGGCAGCATCCGCAGAGCAGTAAAATCGACGTTTCAGGCAAAAGCCCTTCATCAGGAATACAGGGTTTCGCCCGAAACGTCGATTTTACTGCTCCTCGGATGCTGCCTGTACTGCTGCGCTCTTCAGCACCACTAATCCTGAATCTGGTCTCCAGCATCTGCATTCATTGTTTTTACCAACATTAAACCACTCGGCGACGCTCCCTGACGATAACTAAGCGCCAAACCTTTCAAGACTAATGTTTCAGCATCGCTTCACTTCAGGCTATTTTCCCTGGCACTTTCTATGAATAGCTTAGCATAATTAAAAATAATAATATTTACAACGATTTGAAAGGTTTGCACGATGTGGACATTATTGAGAAGCTGAATATTCTTCGACAGTTTTCCCCGGAGCTTCAGGCCTGAGGGATGTCCTTGGAAAAGTTTACAAAATCATGAGGTAGACGAGCAGAGAACATAGTCAATCTACACTTTTTCAGAAGTCACGTGAGTTTAAAGTTGGATAGCATAGGTTTCATGTGAGAGCAGTACAATTTGAAAAGGATGTGAGCGACATTTGTTTTTAATACAGACATTTTTGTGCGTGTGGAATAAATTGCCACATTAAGTGGCAGAGTTTGGTGCACTCACAACACTTCAAAGGCATCTAGATGGGTATGAAGACAGGAATTGTTCGGAGAGATAAGGGACAAATATTGGCAAATATGTTTAGATAAGTTATGGTCATCTGTTCAACAGGTGCAAGTTGGATAGGAAGGTTTGCTTCCATGCTCGACAATTCTGTGACACTCCAGTACCTGACAACAGTTTGAATAGGCCACTTTCAAAAACGCATGTTGTTTGTTACTAAGTCAGCGTGTTTGAACTTTTTTTTCATAAGGAATAATGATTTGAAATGACACAGAGAGGAATGTTTTCCAGACATTTACAGACAATGACCATTCTCCTTGATACATTCACAAGTTCTCCATCAAATAATTTCGTTGACTAAAAAAAAACCTCACAAATCGTGTTATCCCCTCAACTCTCCACTGAATCCAAAACTGACAGCTCTTAACGTGGACCAGGTGCAAAACTCAAAAGGCAGAGTCATTATCAAATACACAAACTCATTACTTCTCTCTGTGGGGCAGTGCGAGACGTGTATGTCAAGAACTGCTCACACAAATAACACCGAAGCAATTCCAAACGGAGCTTCCCGACATTCTGGAGATTTAGTGCATTGCCAAGTAACAGAAAGTGCTCAAGTAACATTAAACAAATCAGAAAAATGTACCATGCAAAGTGAATATTACCAATTATATTCTCGATTAAATTAGGTCAACAATGCACTGGTGCCTCCAACTGATCGAGCGAGCCAGTCTCCAGCCTCCCTCACCAGGACAGTAATGAAGGAAATGAGATAAATATAACAAAGTTTCACGTTGCGATTGCCCACCTTTTAGCCACAACAACAAAAAACGAGGGAGCAGATTCAGTGCAGGATCTGGCTTCAAAACAGCGGTGAAATAACGACATCCACTCACTTTCAGGGAAAACTGTGAAGAACTCACATTGTCCAGAATATGAATACACAGGGCAGGCAGTTCAGTTCCCATATTCTACTGCTACCCCGACATTCATACGATAATGTTTCTTTCAAAGAGAGCGTTTGTAGCTGTGGAATGACAGTGGTAGGTGTTTCCCCTCGCTCTTACTGCCTCCCTTGGTCGTGTAGGGGCTGCAATTCTCATCTTACACGCACTAGTTGAGTGTGCAATTCTCTGTTGTGGAAAAGCGGAGTGTTTTGGAGCAGAAAGATGTGAAGTTCGGATTCTTCTGGAGTTCTTGTTGAAAGGTTCGGTTGACGCTAGGAAGATGGTTTGCAGACTTTTCCTCCCTTTCTGCGTGACATTCTCAGCCCTGCAGAGGTTCATGTGAAGCGTTGCTCTCATGTTTTGGTACGAATTCATTTGGTTTCATTCCCGCTGCTTCTGTTAGTTGGGATTGCAGATTGGGTCCAACGGATGGAATCCATGGATGAGTGCCCTGCCTCCAGGAATTGTCTGGCTGTCTTCTGCTTGCTCTGTCCTATTATTGTTGTGCGATTCTAGTCGAATGTGTGGTCCTTTCCATTTGTACGTATTGCTACGAGAGACTGCTGGACTGACGCCCACACAAAGTCTTTGCCAAGAACCAATATCCACCCACCTTCATTCGCAAATGCATGGCACACAAAGTTCGCAACGAGGATTTGCTATGAGGTAGTTTTTAAATCATGCTTCGCTGTGTTAAAAACAAATTCTGGAAAACGATATCCAGACTCCTCCGAACACTCGGACATATGACAGCACAGAAACTGAGGGCCTCACTCAGACAACAACTCACGAGAAAAAAAGGCCCAATACCCCATCATGTGCAGTTCAAACGTGGTTGACGAGATTCCACGCATGGATTGCACGAAACACGACAGAGGAGAAAGAGGCTGACAACTGGAGAGCTGCAATCATAATTTCATCTGGATTGTAAAAACGCCTCGGACAGGTGTTCCTTGCAGTTATGCACAGAATATTGAATGTCTCTGATTCGAGGGCTTGGAATTCAGATGATATGACCGTCTGCAGCACTGGTTACTTCGTTGTGTGAGGTAACTCCTGATGGAACACATGTCACGCTCTATTGTTCATTAATAAATACATCCAAAATAGGAGCTTAGAGCAGCATTTCTGTTGTCCTTCTGATGTTGTCCCTGACATGCCCTGTGGCACTGCACTTATTCTGTGTTTCCTGAGGGTTTGGCACATGGTTCCACGATCGTTTTATCGGCAGAAATCTGCATTTTCGCTTTAATAACGGGTGTATGAAGCGTAGGTCCACCATTCTCTCTTCTATTTTTCTCTTCTTATGCACAACTGCAATACAGTAAAGGATCAATTAATATTGAAAGATGATATACAGAGGCGTGTGAAATACCGAAGTTTTAATGACATTTATGCAATGGTTAGAGATTACCTTGATTCAGGAAATAAGGATGTAAAGTCTTTTTGGCTGGAGTTGAGGAACAGTGAGGAATGGACTCACAAGCATGTGTCGTTTGCAAGCCCACTCGCAGTAACCACAAAGGGATATAAATCGTACAATGTGGAAAAAATGCGTGTTAGTGACAAAAATGGCAATAGTCATGCGTGATCTTAACTTCCCATCTAAAACTCTCGGTTCCATTGTAAAAACGTTTGGAGAACCAAAATAAAAATAAGTCTCACATGTCCCATAAAACATCACGAGGGATATCTTTGTAATTGATTACTCTACTGGTGACTTAATTTTCCTATTTTCTCGGAAACCATCTCTTTAATTGTGAGCATCAGAAAAGGCTTTGTTTTGCCAGCAAGAAATAAATATGTGATTAACCTTTGTTGGTTTCATGCATAAGAACACTGAGACTCCTCTGCACCGCACTTCTTTGGCATTTCTATCGATTTTAACACTAGTGTGTCTTTTGATTCTTCCCAACAAAGTATATGACCTCGCATTCCCTACATGAAACTGCATCTGCCAAGAATACTCCAATTGTTGGAGGGAATCCTGAGGAACAGAATGTACTTGTATTTGGAAAGGCAAGGACTGATTCGGGATTGTTAACATGGCTTTGTGCGTGGGAAATCATGTCTCTCAAACTTGATTGAGTTTTTTGAAGAAGTAACAAAGAAGCTTGATGAGGGAAGAGCAGCAAATGTGATCTATATGGACTTCAGTAAGGCGTTCAATAATGTTCCCCATGGGAAACTGATTGGCAAGGTTAGATCTCATGTAACAGCAGTGGACCGAACACCAACCCTTGTGGTATGTTGCCAGGACCTGGACACCAAGAAGAACATGTTCCATCAACTACAACACTGTTTTCTATTGGCAAGCCAGTTACTGATCAGAGCTGGAATCTCTCCCACAATTCCATTCCTCTGCATTTTGTATACTAGCCTATTGTGGGGAAACTTATCGAACAACTTGCTGAAACCCATATACACCACATCAACCGGGTTACTGTCATTTATCTGTTTGGTCACTTTGTCAAAAAAGTCAACAAGGTTCGTTAGGCAAGGCCTAACCATCAGAAAACCGTGCTGACTGTCCCTGATCAGATTATTCTTTTCTAGATGGTCATAAATCCTATCTATAATAACCTTTTCCAACACGTTACCAACAACTGCAGTGAGACTCACTGGTCTGTAATTACCAGGGTTGTCTCTACGAAAGGTTTTGCACAAGAGAACAATATATGCTATGTTCCATTCCACGGCTCTTTTCCTGTAGACAACGATGATTTAACGATCAATTCCAAACGCTCATCAATCTCTTCCCTTGCTTCCCAGAAGGATCCGAGGACAGATCCCATCCGGCCCAGGGAACTTGTCTGTTTTCACAATCTTCAGTATTTCTATACCTAATCCTTGTGAACTTCAATCTCAACCTCGCCAACATTTTCATTTACTATAGCGAACACTGTCGAAAAATATTAATTTAGTGCTTCCCCTATCAACTCTGACTCCACACAAAACTTCCCACTATTATCCTTGATTGTCCCAAATTTAACTCTCGTCATTCTTAGAGATAATGCTTTAAATATGGAACATTTCTGATGAAGAACTCGAGTTTCCCAAGTCTAATCAAATTACAGGCCTGCTTTGCAAGATAAGATTTCTGAACTTTGAGTAGAAATTGTTCCAGCAGTAAAAGCATTCATAACGTATAGCAGCAAGCCCCGAACATACGTGGGGAAAGCCCAATGGACGTCAAAAGTCACCAACTTAACCACTCGGCTACGACTACTGAGCAGATGTCATTGTTGAGCAATGACCAAATCAGCCGTGATCTCATTGAAAGCTGCCGCTGATTGAGTTAAATGTTTCCATCTCCATTCATACCTTTGCTGTCATTTGTAAGGTGCGAGACACCAATGTAAAAGAAGAAAAGCACAAAGTTTGGAAAAGATATTTGCAGCAAAATTGAGTCAAAATTATTTATTACACGGAAAATCATACTTGGCAATTTGCTAGATCTCTTTGCGAACATGACCAGCAGAGGTAATCAAGGGAGCTATTGATCTGAGTATTCTTGGACATGAAACAAACAAAGGTTAGTGACATATTCATTTCTTTTTTTAGCGAACGAAATGGTCTTTCCTGATGGTTACAATGAAAGAGATGGTTCCCAATAAAAGACAGAGATTAAGTCGCTTGTAGATATACTTCAATGTGATACGATTCACTTTCAGGCCCGAATTACCCCAGAGATGGAGGGGGTGAGTTACTTTTCTTCACTCTTCAATTCCACAGCATGGAGGTACAGACATGAAACCGCCAGAGATGGAGTTCTTGAATTGGGAACCAGCGACACTGAAGGAACTAGGCAAAAGTGAGGACTGCAGATGCTGGAAACCCGATTTTAGATCAGAAAATGCTGGAAAAGCACAGCAGCATCTGAGGAGCAGGAAAGTCGATGTGTCTGTTGCCAGTCTTTCTGCGTTCCGCAAACAATTTTCGTTTTTGGCTCAGATTTCCAGCAACTGCAGCTATTTGTATTATGTTAACATTCATAATGTTTTGGAAAAACCAATGACCTGCTAGCATCGGAAAATCGGCAGAAGTACTGGTACACCGATATGTTAGCTGAACAATACAACCATTCCATGAGCGGGAATACGATCCGGGCCACGGTGCTGAGAGTACCGAATCCTCACAAGTAAATAACAAGACAAGGCGATAGATACTATTGTATTTAGTGTAAATAAAACACCCTTTATGAACATTTTCGTTGCAGATTATTTTCAACTTGTCTTCGTAGATTTACAAAGTGGGAAAAGGCCATTCCGCCTGTGTGCATTGCGGCTAATCAGAGAGCCATCTATGCCAGTCGCAGTTTCCAACTTTGGCCCAAAGTCTCGTGTGTTCTAATGTTCCCAGGGCAAATGTCAATGACTTTATCCTGTGTTGTTAAATGGCACAATAATGGGGCAGATGTATGACACTTCCACAACGACTTGTAACTCTTTTGAGGAACTGATGCTCATTTTCACCCACAAAGGGAGTCACACAGAAAGATACCCCCAAACCGCCAGAGGTCTCCGTTGTGGTGAGCTGGAATTTGAAATGGAGAATAGGACAAATGCAAGTTTTAAACACAGAAGCAACGTCCCGGCAGGACTTCACAGGGGAGCGTCAACGTGGGGCACGGTTAAAGTGAGACATTCCCCTCGAGCCAGGTAGGACTCGAAACTGCAATCTTCTAATCCGCAATCAGACGCGTTATCTATTACGCCACTGGCCCAATAGACACGCTCGTCAACGGCAGAATGTCGATATGTAATGCCATGGACTTTCACGGAATCAGAATTAAAAAGGTGAACCAGCAGCGAAGATAATCACCAACACTGCTTCACTTCGACGTTTCCAATTTGTGAAGCAGTGCCTTTCACTGGCAAAGGAGAAACATTTGTCCTCAGCTGTTTGCTTCAGGGTCGCCTCCTTCTCTGCTGGAAGTGTCCATCGTTTTATTCACAGTCACGACGCGATTTCATGATCCACTCCAGTGAAAACGTGTCATGGTGTCGTCTAAGCAAGACCCTGCCGAAACCCAGCGAGAGACATCTGGTCATTTCGAGCTCAGGATGTGGAATTAGACGAGCTGCGTGACACCTTTTCTTGGCGCCGCCACTTCACTGCAAATTAGCGGCTCAAAACGAGCCGTTGTTAGCATCAGCTTGATTTGTACCTTCCTGCAGTGCATTTGCTAAACAACATCAGACAGATCCCATCCGGCCCAGCTGACTTATCTATTTTCACACTCTGCAGTATTTCTACTATCTCTTCCTTGTGAACCTCAAACTCTTCGAGTCTAGACGCAAGTATCTCTGTTTCTTCCTCGCCAACATTTTCATTATCTATAGCGAACTCTGTCGAAAAATATTTATTTAGTGCTTCCTCTATCTCCACTGACTCCACACAGGACATCCCACTATTATCCTTGATTGTCTCAAATTTAACTCTCGTCATTCTTTTATTGCTGACATACCTATGGAAAGCCTTAGCGTTAACCCTGTTCCTATCTGCCAACAACTTCTCATGTCTCCTCCTGGCTCTTCTCAGCTCTCTTTTTAGGTCGTTCCTGATATCGTTGGAACCCTCGAGCGCTCTAACTGAGTTTTCACGTTGTGTCCTAACATAAGACTTCTTATTCTTCTTGACCAGGGATTCCACTTCCTTAGTAAACCACGGCTCACGCGTTCTATATCTTCCTCCCTGCCTGACAGGTACATACTTATCTAGGACACACAGGAGCTTTTCCTTGAATAAGCACCACATTTTTAATGTGCTCACCCCCTACAGTTTCCTTCCCCATTCCACGCTTCCTAAATCTTACCACATTGCATCGTAATTTCCCTTCCACCAGCTGAAACTCTTGCTCCGTGGAGAACACCTATCCCTTTCCATCACAAAAGTGAACCTGAGAGAAATGTGATCGCTGTCTCCAAAGTGCTCACCTACTTCCAAATCTAAAATCTAGCCAGGCTCGTTTCCCAGTACTAAATCGAAAGTGACTTCTTCCCTTGAAGGCATGACGACATACTGTGTCAGGAAGCCCTCCTGCACTCACTGGATAAAACTGACCCATCTATAGTACTCGTACTGTAGTGATCCTAGAAAATATTTGGACATTGTCTTGAGTGTTCCAGAGTTTTTCATTGTCCCAGAGTCCAGATGAAGTTTGTATTCCTCACGTACGGTAGTGAGAATTCTTTCAATCTCTCAGATCAGTTCTTGTGCCAAGAACATCAGAGTCAATGTCCCTTCCTCTACTCGGACTGACAGTTCACACTTCTTCATTCTCCTCTAATTCCATTTCCCAAAGAGTTTCTCAACATTTCCAAAGTGGAGCCCAAATTATATGGTTTGCTTCCAAAACATTTTTCCAACTTCCAACTGACAATATTTTCACAGTATCTCTTCACAATTCTGTGGCTTGCACCATGTCCAGGGATGAGAAGTCCCGTTTGGTGGAGGGAATTCCTCGGCTGGTGAGTTTCACTTTGGAACAAAGATGGTTAAGTGGCAATTTCCTGCGGTTGTTTGTAATGATTGGAGACGGAGCGGTGGGGAATGAGCACTCTGACAAGCAGAAGGAAGTGTTGACAATGACCAGAGTCAGAGAACAGAGGACAGGGATTAAAGGAATCTAATCAAAAGCAGCACTTCTGCTCAGGGCGTTCAATAACAACTGCAGAAACCCGATGTGTCGGGCAGTGTATCTGGAAAGAGAAACAGAGGTAATGTGTTCAATGTGGAACATTTCTGATGAAGAACTCGAGTTTCCCAAGTCTAATCAAATTACAGGCCTGGTTTGCAAAACAGGCCTTCTGAACTTTGGATTGTCCACCAGGAAAGCATTCACAACGTAGTCAGCAGGATTCGAACCTTCGTGGGAAAACCTCAATGGATTTCTAATCCATCGCCTTAACCAATCAGCCATGACTTCAGAATGCGCAGCGTTGTGGAGCATTGACAAAATTAGTCGTGATCTCATTGAAAGCTGCGGCCGACTTGAGTTAAATGCTTCCATCTCCTTTCATAACTTTGCTGTCATTTGTAAGGTGCGAGACACCAATGTAAAAGAAGAAAAGCACAAACTTAGGAAAAGATATTTGCAGCCAAATTGAGTCAAAATTATTTATTCAAAGGAAAATCACACTTGGCAATTTGCTAGTTCTCTTTGAGAACATGACCAGCAGAGGTAATCAAGGGAGCTATTGATCTGAGTATTCTTGGGCATGAAACAAACAAAGGTTAGTGACATATTCATTTCTTTTTCTGGCGAAGGAACTGGTCTTTCCAGTTGCCCACGATGACAGAATCTTTTCCCAATTAAAGAAGGCAAATAAGTCCCATCTCACGCTGACACCATCGTGAGCGCTGCTGTTTCACAATGCCACAGAGTCAGGGTCAATTCCCGCCTCAATCAACTTTATGAGTGGAGTTTGCACATTCTCCCCGTGGCTGCGTGCGCTTGCTCTGGTTTTCTCCCACAGTCCAAAAATGTACCGGTTTGTTGAAGTGGCCGTGCTAAATTGACGGGGTTAAAGGAGAGGAATGCATTTGGGCTCGGGCGGGTCGGTGTGGAGTTGCTGGGCCGAAGGGCCTGTTTGCACATTGTAAGTATTCTAATCTATAGTAATCAATGACCAAGGTACAGCGCACGTTGTTCGATGGGGCATATATAACTTTTCAATTGTTTTTCTTCAAAGTTTCTTACAATTCAAACGGGAGAGGAAGAAGGGAAATGAATGTCTCCCATAATTCTTGCCTTCTTTTATCATTCACAAGCGGTTTTTTTTCCTCTACTTTTTTTTAACACTGTGGTTACTGTTAGTGTTCTTGTAAGCTACACCGGCTGGTTTCCTCTTTCCTCAATGTTCCTCATCTCTACCCAAACACACTTTCCACCCTTATCTCCTGAATCAAAATAATCTCTAACCATTGCATAATTGCCGCGGAAACTGGGCTTTTCACACGCCTGCAAATGTCATTTTCCAATATTAATTGATCTTTTACTGCGTTGCAGTTGCGCACGAGAAGAGGAAAATAAAATAGAGGCCGGTGGTCCGAGGTTTCAAACGCACGTCATTGCAGCTAAAACGAAGGTTACTGCACACAATGCGATCACGGAAGCATGCACCAAACCGTCAGGAAACACACAATAAGTGCAATGCTGGATGTCATTTCCGGAACAGGACGAGAAACACAACAGAAATACGTCTCTTGGGTACTATTTTGGACGTATTTCTCAATAAACTATCGTGTTTTACATATGTTCCATCGGGAGTTACCTCACACAAGGAAGTAACCAGTGCTGCAGACGGTCATATAATCCGAGCTCCAAGTCCCGGAGTCAGAGACACTCAGTCCCCTGTGTGTACCTACAAGGAACAGCTGTGCATGGGGTTTACAGGGTAACTGAACTGCATGACTGCAGCTCGATGGTCGTCTCTCTGCTTCTCCTCTATAGTTTTCTGTGCAGTCCCTGCGTGTAATCCTGTCAACTACGTTTGTCCGGCACAAGATGGGCATTGGTCACTTGTCTCTGAGAGAGGTTGTTGGTTTATGTGTTGTCATAATTCCGAGTGTAAGGAGGAATCTGGCTGTCAGTTCCCAGAAACTTACTTTAATAAATGGAAGCGTGCTTTTTAACTTGCCGGGTGGCATATACTCATTGCAAAGTTTGTGCACTGCGAATCACGTTGTGGGACTATCCAATTTTGGCAAAGAACTTGTGTGGCATTCACGAGTTTCCACGACCAGCTATCCCTAGTAGCAATACGGACAAATGGCAAGAACTACAAATTCGATTAGAGCAGCACAAGGTTAATCTGACAGGGCAAACAGAAGGCAGCCAGAAGATCTCTGGGTGTAGCGCAATCACCCAAGGTACCTTTTCATATGAAAGTCTATGCATCAGTAGAATCTGGGACCAACGGAGCCTATGTTGGTTATTCATATTCCAGACAACTTGCGTTGTTCCCCGTTTACTCTGAAAGTGAATAGACATAGTTATTTCACCGTTATTTCGAAAGAAAATCCTGCATTGAATCTGTTCGCCGTGTTTTGATGTTGTGGCGAAAAGGTGGGCAATCGCGATGTGAAACGTTGCTATGCTTTCATTTCCTTCATTACTATCCTGGTGAGGGAGAAAGGTGATTGGTTCTCCCGATCAGATGGGGGCACCGGCGCATTGATGGCCGAATTTAATCACGGATATACTTGGAAATGTTCACTTTTAATGGTTCGTTGTTGTGTTTTGTTTTATGATACTTGAGCACTTTCTGGGACTTGGCAATACACTAAATCTCCAGTAGGTTTGGAATTGCCTCGCTGTTATTTGTGCGAGCAGTTCATGTCAGAGACGACTCACAGTGCCTCACAGACAGCACTTCAGCTTCGGTGTGTCTGATCATGGTACTGCCTTTTCAGTTTTGATTCTGTTCCACGATAAGAGCTGTCAGTTTTTGGATTTGCTGGAGAGCAAAGTGGGTAATGCGATATGTGAGGTATTTTTCTTCAGCCAAAATCTTTGATGGTGAACTTGCAAAAGTGTCAAGAAGAATGGTCATTGCCGGCAAATATCCGGAAAACTTTCATCTCTGGATCAGTTAGGCTCATCCACCCTCCAAACAAAATAGCCAAACTCGCTGACTGAGTAACAAACATCATGCGTTTTTTTTGCAAATGGTGTATTCAAACCGTTGCCGGTGGCTGGAGCATCTCAGACTTGTCGAACATGAAAACAAATCCCGTGATCCAACTTGCCCTTGCTGAATAGATAACCGAAATTAATCCATACATTTCTGCCAATATTTGTGCCTTACCTCTCCGAGGTCTTCCTGTCTATTCAGATGCCTTCGAAATGTTGTGAGTGCACCAGATTCTGCCACTAAATGTGGCGATTCATTCCACACACACAAAGGTTCTGTGTCCCTCACATCCCTTTTAAATTTTTCCTCTCTCACATTTAACATTTGCTATGTAGATTTGAACTCGCGTGTCTTGTGAAGAAGTGCTCCCTGACTATTTACTCTGTCTGTCTTCCTCATGATTTTATAAGCTTCTGTGAGGCCATCTCTCAGCCCTGAAACTCCTGGGAATCTGACGAAGCCTATTCAGTTTCGTTCTTATGTCCAAGCACGGCAAACCTTGCAAATCGTTGTAAAGGTTTTCCAAACTTACACTTGCAAGAAGTGTGTCCAGCTGCAGCACTTGTTTGACCGTGTGGCCACTCTGGAGCTGCGGGTGGACTCACTGTGGAGCGTCAGCAATTCTGGAGAGTTATGTTGCCTCCCAGGTGCTCAGGCCAGGGATGTCGCCCATCGGCTGAAGAGCATTCGAAAAGGGGATCGTGAACAGCCAGTTGTCTTGGTGCATACAGGCACCAACGAGAAAAAAAACGAGATGAGGACCTGCAGGGAGAATTCAGGGAGCTCGGAGAGAAATTAAAGAAGAGTACCACAAAGCCAGTAATCTTAGGATTACTGCCGGTGCCATGTGACTGCCAGCGTAGAAATGAATAAATAAAAACGGCACGATGAACACGTGAGTTGAGGAATGATGCTGCAGGGCGGGTTTCAGATTTGTTGGATTTTGTGACCAATTCTGGGGAATGTGGGACTATAAGAAAATTGACGATCTACATCTGAACCAGACGGGAACGTATGTCCTTTCGGGAGTTTTTGGTCCTGCTTTTCGGGAGGTTTTATACTAATGTGGCAGGGGGCTGGGAACCACAAGATTAAACAAGTTGGCAGTGAGGTGGAAACTGGAAACGCTAAGAATCTGGAAGCTAGCATTAATAATGGGAAGAGTAGGCAGAGAGCAGATGAATGCAAAAGAACTGGTGGCCTGAAATGCATCTACTTTAATGCATGGAGTATAGACAGATGAATTTAGGGCTTAGATTTGTGCCTGGGAATATGACGTTATTGCGATCACAGAGATTTAGTTGAAGGAAGGGCATGGTTGGCAACCAAATGTTCTAGGATATAGACGCTTCAGACGGGACAGGGAGGGAAGTAAAAGGGGAAGGAGTTGCATTGCTGGTCAGGGATGATATCATGGCTGTGCGAAAAAATTTCACCATGTAGGGCTTGGGTCGTGAGATGGAGCAGTGAAATAAGAAGGGTGAGGTTAGATTTTTGGGGCTGTATTACAGTGAGCGTGAGGTGTAAGAAAAATAGTTAAACAGATCATGGAAAGACGTAGGGGCAATAATTTAGTGTTGTTTGGAGATTTCCGTTTTCCCAACATTGACCGGGATACTCTTAGCGTCAGAGGTCTGGATGGGATACCATTTGTAAGAAGCCTCCAGGTAAGTTTTCTGGAGCGGTATATCAATAGTCAGACGAGGGAATAGGCCATATTGGAACTGATATTGGGGAATAAGCCAGGGCTGGTGATAGCAGTTGCCGTGGGTGATTTCTTTGGGAAGTGTCCAATATTCTGTAAGTGTTAGAATACACATTGACAAAGATGAGAGTTGTCCTGAGGAAAGAGTACTAAACTGGGCCAAAGCTAATTACATCAAAATTATGCAGGAGGTCGGAAATGGAGTTTGGACACAGCTATTTGTAGGAAAGTCCACAGTTCATACGTTTCAGGGTTTCAAAGCTAGGTTAAATATAG
Source organism: Chiloscyllium punctatum (assembly GCF_047496795.1). NCBI lineage: Eukaryota > Metazoa > Chordata > Chondrichthyes > Orectolobiformes > Hemiscylliidae > Chiloscyllium > Chiloscyllium punctatum. Next base: position 841,766 of record NW_027309826.1, read on the forward strand.
TGCAGGAGAGGCATGTGCCGTTGAAGGCAAAGGATTTGAAAGGCAATATTCGTGAACTGTTGATGACAGGACAATTGTACGACTCGCCAAGAGGAAAAGAGAAGCATACATAACTCCTCGGCAGCTGACAACATAATGGTCCCTGGAAGAACATGAGAAGAGTAGGACAAGTATTAAACGAGGAATCAAGGGGCTTAAAAGGGGTCATGAAACAACTTCACGCTAGCACAATTAAGGAGAATCCTAAAGCCTATTATTCATATATAAAAAGCAAGCGGGTAACCAGAGAAAGGATTGGTCCACTAAAGGAAAATTAAGGAAGGCTGTATGTCGAATCTGAGAGAGTGAGCATAATTCTGAATGATTATTTTGCATCAGTGTTCACTGAGGAGAGGAACATGATGAATGTTGAGTCTAGAGTAAGACATTTGATTAGTCTGGATCATGTTGACACAAGTAGGGAAGCTGTGTTGGGCAGGCAAGGGGTAATTAATGTGGACAAATCCCCAGCAACGGATGGGATCCATTCCTGGTTCCTGAGTGATGTGAGAGAGGAAATAGCTGGGGCCCTGACAGATATCTTCGTGGCATCCTTCAGCACAGGTGAGGTTCTTACCGACTGGAACGTTATTCATATTGTCCCCTGTACAGGAAGGATAGTAGGGATATTCCGGATAACTACAGAACAATGGGCCTAACATCAGTGTTGGGAAAGTTGCTGGAGAAGGTACTGAGGCATAGGATCTATTCATATTTAGAAAATAATGTGCATATCAGTGAGAGGCATAGAGTTTTTCGGGGAAGTGCCCAACTTGATAGATGAAGGAAAGGCTGTTGATGTCATATACATCCACTTCTGTAAGGAGTTCGATAAGGCTCCCCATGGTAACCAAATGCAGAACTTAAAGTAACATGGTGTGCAGGGTGTTCTAGACTGGTGGATAAAGAACCAGTTGAGCAATGGGAGACAGAGAGTGGCAGTTGAATGGAGTTTCTGGAAATGGAGAAAGTTGACCAGTAATGCTCCACAGGGGTCAGTGTTGTAGCCACTGTTGTTTGTGATAGACTTAAATGATCTGGAAGAGAGCACTGATGCAATGATCAGAAAGTTTTCAGATGACACGAAGATTTCTGGACGAGCAGAAAGTATAAGTGACTGTTAAAAAATACAGGAGGATCTAGATATACTGGAAAGTTGGGCGGAGAAGTGGCGGCTGGAGTTCAAAGCAGAGAAATGTGAGGTGACGCATTTCGGTCAGTCTAATTCTAGATGGGGTTATACAATGAACAGAAGAGGTTTGGGGGAAAAAGTTGATGGACAGAGAGATCTGTGAGTGCAGGTTCATTATACACTGAAGTTTGCTGCAAAGGTGGATAGAGTAATCAAGCAGGCATATAGTATGCTTGGCTTCATTGGATGGGGTATTGAATAAAATGGCTGGCAAGCCATGTTAAAGTTGAACAATACATTGGTCTGGCCACACTTAGAATACTGTGTAATTTTCTGGTCGCCACATTACCAAAAGTATGTGGACGCTTTGGAGAGGGCGTGTAAAAGGTTTAAGCAGATGTTGCCTCATATGGAAGGAGCAATCTAAGAAGAGAGGTTGATTAGGTTAGGTTTGTTTTCATTGGAAAAAAGGATTTTGAGGAAGACCTTTTTTGAAGTTTACAAAATCATGAAGGGTACAGACAGGGTAGATAGAGAAAAGTTTAATTTCCCAGGTTGAAGGATTAAAAACGAGAGGTCACGCTTTCAAGGTGAAAGGTGAAGAGTTTAAGAGGGATACTCGCGGCATCTACTTGACACAGCGGGTAGTGGGTGTCTGGACCGCGTTCCCAGCAGAGACGGGAGAGGTAATCACGGTAAATACGTTTAAGAGGCGTCTGGACAGATGCATGAGTAGGTGGGGAGCAGAGGGATACAGATGCTTAGGAATTCGGTGACAGGTTTAAACAGTAGATTTGGATCGGCTCAGGCTTGAATGGATGTAGGGCCTGTTCTTAGTCTGTACATTTTTTTTTGGTCTTTCTTCTTAAATTATGCCAATTTCATTACAAAATTTGCGAGGTCGAAGTGCCTGAAGTGAATCCATGCTGAAACACTAGTCATAACAAAGCTGAGTGTTGGTTTTTGTTCGTAGCATGGTCGAGCGGTCTAATGTGCTGCAATTTAAGCTTCAGTTTCTATCGAATCGTGGCTTCCAATACCAGCATTGAAAGTGAGCAACTGTGTGGCGATGTATGTGAGACAGCTGCGCATGTGTGGATGCCTTTTAATTTGAGTGTTTGCAGATCCTCAGTGTGCTTACCCTCTCGGTGATAAAATCAGCGACCGTCTCTGAAAACAACGCAAGTTCCTGCTGTCCGACAGATCCTCATATCCCGTCGATAACTTTGCTTTCGGATATCTGCGTTGCCTGTTTCTGTATCTCAAATGGTCAGCGCAGTTGGCTGAAATGTTGGTGGTTCGAGCCCACCCAGGGAATAAGCCTCAAATATTTCAGCACAAGCATTTACCCCGACCATGTATTGACATTGTAACCGTGAAAACTCATCCATGATTCACCCCAATTCCGCAGGGAGTGAGACGTTTACACGCAGCAGAATACGACATCACTTTCTCCAAGCTCCCGATGCAAACAGAAATCGGCCACTGCAGCTTCAATCAGCGGCTTTCTGCCAAGCCATGGGAAACAACTCGAGGAAGCTCCTTCCTTAGTAACAGCTCTTTCCGTGTGAAAGGAGCAAAACTTTCACTTTAAATTGGAAAGGGCTTCAGGACATTGGAACGTTGCTCCAGTTCTTGGAACGTGTTATAAATAAAACTCCTTACTTGAAAATAGGAAGTGGTAAAGGTTTTAGGTAGAAAGAACAAAGAAGGTGTTGATTGAGACGACGCTGTCTCGTCAGCAGATGGGAAATGCCCAAAACTGTGAACGGAAATAATTGGGTTTCCTTTGGTAATTTCCCGACTGATTTACTGTCTGCCAGAGAGATTGGAAATCACATCAGTGACATAAAGGTGAGGGTAAAAATGTGAAGATATTAAGGTTGAATCTTAAATCCCCGGGACAAGTGCGGAATAGATTGTAATGCTTTGAAGGAATAACTGAAATGAAAGGTGTGAATGATATTTTTGTGATTAGGAAGAATGAACTGGATCCTAACAAATTGCTGATGAATTATGCTCGCAATGTAATAGCAAACGAATCCACAGTGCACCGTGCTTGGTTAGCTCTGTCGCTGCAGTGTGAGATGCTTAATCTGAGGGTGGTGGGTGTAAGCCTCACAATGGGTGCTTTCACTGCTTAATACAATTCCGGCTCTTCGTTCCACGTGCAGTATTGCAACCCTTCGCAGGGGAATGTTCTTGCTGCTTTCATTGACACATCTGTCTGCCTGCTTTTGATCACACGTCGGTTTCTGAGTGAACACTGTTTCCATTTTACTGGAGGCGCCTGAGTCAACTTTATCAGTGCAGCCGAAAATACAATGAATGATGTCCGTTTGAAAACGTGAGGTTCCAAACCAACCGTGCACCATCCAAAGTGTTCAAAGGCATGGAAAGAGAATGGCCACTTGCGAAGGGTCTGACAGAGATGGATCAATGTCACATGGGTCCTGAACCAATTTTCAGTGATTCAGATTGTTCTGATGGAAACCGAAGGGCACTCTCCCTCAACGTTTTGCAATTGCGCTTCTTGTGTTTAACGTAATGAACAGTATATTGTCAGTAACGAGAGTGGAGGTGCGACAGGATCGTGAGATTTCAGTGTGGGACATAGACACAGTAAGTCAAATATCCCCAGAGCACGGGAGAGCTGTTTGGTCCAGGATCACTGCCATCTTCTGTTTCTAAACCAACATATGAAATTGCTGGAAAACCTCAGCAGGTCTGGTAGCATCTTGGAAATATAAATCGATTTAAGATTTCGGGACAAGTGACACTTCTTTTCCATGTCCATCTCCACCTGCTTTTGCACACTCTTCTTTTTTATTGAATGTCTCCTGACTTCCAACTTTATATTCAGCTTCTCTTTTATTACTTCCTCTCCAACAATTTTCCCAGTCTCCAATTTTGCATCAGAACTGTTCCATCTTTCACATTGCCCAGGACTTCGAACTGAACAAATAACTGTTTCTATTTCCTTAGATAGCAGATGGCCAGAGACTGGAAGGCAGTGTGGTTCCAAAAACTCATCCATGATTCACCCCGAGTCCACAGGGAGCAAGACGGTTACACGCAGCAGAATACGACACCATGTTCTCCAATTCCCCCGATGCCAACTGAAAGCGGCCACTGCAGCTTCAATCAGGGCTTCCTGCCAAACCCTGGGACTCAGCTCGTGGAAACTCCTTTCTCATTAACTGCTCTTCCCGTGGGAAAGGAACAAAGCTTCCATTTTAAATTGGAAACGGCTTCAGGAGATTGGAAGGTTGTTCCTGTTCTTGGAACGTGTTATAAAAAAAAACTCCTGTTTTGAAAATAAAAATTGGTAAACGTTTTAGGCAGGAAGAACAAAGAAAATGATGATTGTGAGGACTCTGTCTCGTCAGCAGATGGGAAATTCCCAACACTGTAAACGGAAATGATTGGGTTTCCAAAGGTAATTTTCCGACCTATTTACTGTCTGCCAGAGTGACTGGAAATCACTTCATATGAAAATATTCGGGTTGAATCTTAAATGCGGGGACAAGTGTTAAATAGATTGGAATGTTTTGAAGAAATAATAAAAGTGAAAGATGTGAATTATATTCTTTGTGATTGGCAGGAATGAGCTGGATCTTTGTAAATTGCTGTGCCAGGTGAATTGTGCTCAGAATGAAATAGCAAACTAATTCGTCGTGTGCCAAGCCTGGATATCTCAGTTTGGTGAAATGTGAGGTTTTTAATCAGAGAGTCGTGCGTCCAAGCTCCATAATAGTCGTTTTCACTGTTTAATAGATTTCCACCTTTTCGTTCCACATGCAGAATTCCAAACCAAAGGTGGTGGAGCGTTCTTGTTGCTTTCGTTGACACATATGTCCTCCTGCTTTGATCACATGTCGGTTTTTGAGTGAAAACTGTCTGAACTTTACTGGAAATGCCAGAGACAACTTTGTCAGTGCAGCTGAAAATACTATGAATGATGCCCATTTCAAAACGTGAGATTCCACTACATCGGTGCACCAACCAAAGTGTTCAAAGACATAGAACGCGAATGGCCATTTGTCAGTGGTCTGACAGAGACGGCTTAATGTCTCATGCGTCCTGAACAACAATTAACGATTTAGAATGTGCTGATGGAACGGAACGGAGCTCTCCCTGAACGTTTTGCAATTGTTCTTGTTGTGTGCTCATGTAAGTTTATGTAATGAACAGTTTATTGCCAGTAACGAGGGTGGGGGTGGGGAAGCATTCTGAGGTTTCAGTGTGGGACAAACGTGATTTTGATCGAACGGGTAAGTCAAATATTCCTAGAACATGGGAGAGCTGATTGGTCCAGGATCACTCCCATTTTCTGTTTCAGAATCAACAAATGAAATTGCTGGAAAATCTCAGCAGGTCCGGTCGCATCTTGAAAACGAAAACCGAATGAGATTTCAGGACTGGTGACACTTCTTGTTCCATCTCCATGTCCCTCTGCCTTTCTACAAACTTCCTTTTTATTGAATATCTCCTGACTTCAAACTTTATATTCAGATTCACATTTATTGCTTCCTCTCCAAACATTTTCCCAGTCTCTAAAATTGTATTATGCTTGTTCTATCTCTCACTTTGCCCAGGACTTACAACTGAACAAATAACTCTGTTTCTATTTCCTTAGATGCCACATGGCCAGAGATTGGAAGACATAGGAGGACGGTTAGTGCTTTCAGAATATCTAGTCTGCTCCGCCATTCGATCTTGGCTAATATCGTTCTTAACCCCATTCTCCAGTCCCGTCCCTGAACACTTACTCCCCAGTCTTAGGATCCAGTCTTTTTCCCAGAGTGGGTCCTAATCCGTCCTAAAACCCTCCACATGTGTTGGCAGCTGTTACACCGTGTCTACGTGTCATCAATCTCAGTTTCAGTGATTCTCGGCAGACACGAACTGTTCTGAGCAGCTCAGTCTGGTCTCTGGCCCCACTGTGATCCTGCGGGGGAGCAGTAATCATCTTCATCTCCTACGGAAAGGATCGGCGCTTCAAAAAAAAATGGACAGAAAGAAAGATAGGCTTGTGTGTCAAGATATGTGGAGGTAATTGCTTTCTCACCTGGTCAGTAAACCTTACTCTGTATATCCCCACACATTCTAGCTGTTGTGGTAAAAGGGAATACAAGTACAATTAATTGCCATCTACGCTTTTATTCGATATGTATTCTTCCTTCTTCTGAATATGCAGGGATGTGTCCAGCACTGATGGTCACCATTTCTAAGAGTGCATGCCGCGGGCCCTGATCTTTTCTGGAGAGTAGCAGTATCAGTTTGTGCGAAAGTGTCCCAGTACAAAGCTTAGAAGAAACATTGTTGTTCCCTCTTTCCGGACGACAGTCTTTCATATCATGATCGATGGGGCTTTATTGCATACTCATCAGCAAGCCTTGTTTTGAATTTACTCGCCCAATACTACTGTATCGGTGGAATGAATATAATTCCGAATATCTGCTGCGTGAATTTCATTTTCAAAGTTCAATTCGCAGTGGTCCTTCATATGTGGCGATGTTTATATCACTGCTGGCCATCCTGTTTAAGAGTGCAGTTACATATGTTCCTCTGTCTTGGCGCTGCAGGGAAAATTGTCTCCGCCTTTTCAGCCAATATTTCCTGGATATTTCAACATGGTATTCTTTATTTTTTCATTCATGTCCACTTTAAGGACACAGTTACCGGGCACTGATCCTTTCTGTAATAACAGTACCGCATTTGCTTTACATGCGAAGGTGGCCAGGATCAGTCACAAGGAGAGCATTCATTTCCTTCTGTCACAGTGAACACTGGATTCATGATGGTAATCTCTGTCAAATGCATCCGAAAATGTGCTCTGAAAGCTTCATTTGAACACTGTCTGGCGTTTCTCAACGTGTGTCAACCAAAACCAGAAATCCTCAATCATAGTTTGGAGCAGTTCACATATTCGAGTTTCGAAGCAGCAGACACGGATACAGTTCATTCAGAATGAAAAGATTTGCAGGCACAGATGAACTATCGACTCTTGTTCTCATACTGTTACTAATATTACCGTGTGGCCTGAGGTTTAAGCCATGTTGTAACTGAAAATGAGGAAATCACAGATAGGTTGCCGAATGACAGTATGTATTTTGTTTTCTTGTTCTCACAGAGTTCCAGGAAAGTATGACAGCGAGGGAGAGGATTGCAAGTCACGTGCAGCTCTGGTGTAACACCTTCTGTCTGATTCAGTCATCAACAAGAAACGTGAATGTGACTAAAGCGGGAAACCTTTTCACAATCGAACAAAGAGCAATCACGAACAGTGACCACCTCTTTGAGATCTCAGATCGCCTTTGACCTTCCCTGAATACGTATAGGAACAAATTTTTGCACACCTCAACGTGAGAACTGTTTGAAATACCGACCATAAGTGAGTCACATGTCCTTGATTCCCACATAGGTTTCCAACTCAGCTTGCAGCCAGGTGGCAGTTGCTCATGGCTCTGCTGGATAATGCACTATTATAGAGAAATAAAATGAAAGTTGGAACTCTTATTGGCTGTGGGTTTCGAATAATCTTGCTACGTGTTCTGCCATTCTCGGATTCCAGTGCTAAACCAGTTTTTCAGTTCATCTGAGCAGCAGGAGAGTCGGCTTTTCTGGCAGGAGAAGAATTCATCATCTCCAGTGATCACTTTATCTGAGGAGAGAGAATGAGCAAAGTTTTACACAGCGACTAATCGGAATTGCGTTCCGTTTCAGCATGGCAGCAGATATGGGCTAGCAAATTCAAAGCCAGATTTGCTGATGAGAACAACGAGCACGACCTCTTAGATAGAGCAATTCCTTCCCACCGCATATTCTGCAGAACTGGTACAGTTGCTGTGAACATGCTGCAGGTTATCATCAGGTACATGCTCATGGGTTTCCGGTTTTGGCCTGTGTGCTCGCGTGGCTGAGCAACCTGAGACTCTGTTTTCAGATTCCACTCCTTAACAAGGCTTGTGTTTGCATCCCTGCGCGGCCACGTGTGCTAATGGATTAAGCTGGCAACGTTTTGCAGGAATGAGTTTTGTTAAAGTTGAACAGAAATAAAAGCAGTCATTTCTTCGAACCCGGCTGTGATGTGGCACAGCAGAAAACAACCAACATGTCAGTGCCCACGCTGGTTTCCCCTTCTGCTCGAGTTGTCACGTTCCCCTCCAGCTGAAAGGCCACCAGCATAATATGTGACGCAAAAACAGGCAGCGCGAATCTTTCATATTCCAGACAATTTTGCATTTTTCACCGTTTCTCTGAAAGTGAATGGAGATATATCTTTCCCTGTTGATGTGAAATTAGGTTCTACATTAAATCTGCTCGCAGTTTTCTGTTGTGGTTGCGAAAAGGAGGGAATTGCGACATGAAACTTGGTTACTTTTCCCTAATTTCCTTAATTTCTGTCCTATGAGAGAGGCTGGTGATTGGTCCTCTCGATCCGGTGGAGACATCAGCCCAATTGTTCACCTCATCTAATCGAGACTGTAATTGGTAATCTTCACTTTTCATGGTTTATTGTTAGTCAATTCTGATTCATGTTATTTGAGCACTTTCCTGGAAGTCTTGGTGCTCTAAGGCGCCAGTACGTTGAAAGCACCATTTGGAATTGCCTCACTGCAATTTGTGTGAGCAGCTCATGACCCAGACGACTCGCTCTGCCTCACAGACAGCATTCATGAGTCTGTGTGTGTGAAAATATGTTCTCTTTGTCAGTTCTGCTTCTGTTCATGAGTTGTCAGTTTTTGGTTTCGCTGGAGACACACACACAGACAAAGACCCACACGCACACATATATTTTGTGTGGTGAATTTTTTTGGTACTTTCAGAGTTACATTGCACTTTGCTCAGAAACCACATACATTCATGTAGAACTCTGAGCTCAAAACTGCATGAAATTATGTAGAACTCTGTGATCTCACTTTTTGGATTGGAATCAATCTAAACATCAGGTCATAGACAGAGAACACAGGGGGCTAACACCTTCAACATATTGTCTAGCTATTACCATTGTTAACAGCTAACCCGAGAATGCAACTTTTAAAAAAAAAAGGTTTTGTTATTTACACATAGAATACAGTGATAGTTTCACTTCTTTTAACAGATGAAAGGCTTAACAGACAATCAATACTTCAATGTATAATTTCAGTTAAATCACACTGCAAATGTTTGCTATAAATTCTGTGTTACGATAGAGCCGTCCACCTGATGAAGGAACATCGCTCCGAAAGCTAGTGTGCTTGCAATTAAACCTGTTGGACTATAACCTGGTGCTGTGTGATTTTTGACTTGTACACCCCAGTCCAACACCGGCATCTCCGAATCACAACTTATTCCCGTCAGCTTGCAAGTGTTCCCTGAGAAACTGCAGCTTTTTGGAAACGTATTACTGGGACAAAGTCATTGCTCAATGTGATGGGATGCACCGTCAATCTCTAATTACTCGAGACATTGAGAATTTGAGTTACTCCGCAGAACCCTGGATGTCCTCAGTAGCGGGGTACAGGCATGATGGCATGAGGCAAGGATTTAGACATAGTGACATTGAAGAAACAGCGAAATATTTTCAACTGGGAAAAGCGAGAAGCTTTGAGGGGTAATTGCGATGATAGTTTTCACTTGTATTTCCTGCCATTGTCCTTCCAGACAGATGCTGATCGATCACTGAATTGTTCTGGCAGGATCAGTGTGTATTTTCTGCGTGCAACCAGGAATTAGTTTTCATTCGGATAATTCACAAGAAGAGAATTAAATCTTCATTTCCTGACTGGGAATGAAAGCCTGTTCTGGGCAATGCAAACTCAGACCCGTATGCAGGGATGTCCATTGATACTGCAGTAGCCTTTGGGACCTGTACAAACTCTAGTGCCTGCTCTTCACGTCATAATCGTCTTCGTCAGCAGTGTTTCTCTCTCCAAGTTTCCAAGTCGGTTCATATTATCACCCTTGGTTTCAATGTGAAGAAGGCAATGCTGTGATAATCTGCTGTTGTTCAGCAGATATACTGCAGCAAGTTAAGCAAAGACTGATGCTAACAAGAGCTCGTTTTGAGCTGCGCTGATGTGTTGGCAGCAAGAAAGGTAACGTTCAACTCGCCCTATTCCGGATGACGGGCCCGAAATGACCAGTGGGTTCTCGCTGAATTAGTTCAGGCTCTGGAAGGTAAAAAACTTCAAGTATGAAAGTACAGTGAAAGGAAATGTTTCACAGAGTGGGGCATTCCAAGTGAAACAGTGACGGTGATTATGTTTGCTGATTTTTCACCTTGTGAATGTTGTTTCCCTGATGTGGACGTTTACATTACGTATATACAAACTGTCACAGCCAGTCCTGGTCTTTGGGTCAGTGACGGAATTGGTAACACGCCTGACATCGAATTAGGGGATTGTCGGTTCGCATTTAAAATCACGAGAATGCACGTGCTAGTCCATTCCTGTTGTCTGTCCGGAATGGAAGGGTTTGGGTTTTCCAATTTACAGTTTCTTTCGTCCAATTCAAATTAGAGCTCAGATCAACGTCTCTCATTGTCTATAGAACTGGCTTTGGTTTAAGCAAAAGTTGCCTTTTGGTGAGTGAACTTGCATGTTGGAGCGGACATCTGAAGTGAAGCACAAGGAGCTGGTCAAATCCTGAGAACTCTGCCACTCTCGGGGAATGTGTCTGTGTGTCTCTTTCTGTGGGAGACACGACGTGGGGAATAACACAGTGTGAGTATGTCAAACTTCAATCCCATTTTTGTGTCATCGAAGATCAAAGCGAGAACCTCACTGCCATTTGCACTGGAAACATCAGAACACATAAGGTTATGGACCAAAGCTGGAAACTGGGAATAGAATAGATGAATGTCTTTAAACCAGACTGCACCAAATGGCCAAATGGGATTTTCCATTCTGCAAAACTTGAAGACGAGTAGAAACCAATCTGCAGTGGAACTGATCAGAAAAGAAATGGAAAATCCATTTCATTGAGAATAAGCGCAAGAGCGTCTGTCTTCATTCCGTGTAATCTCTTAGTTAGGATTTGGAACTCTAACCGCAATAGTGTTGGTTCTGTACTCGGACAGGGAATGCATGTTTCATTGTGCAAATATATCGTGGTACCAGTATTTCTTACCACTGGTCCGAACCTGGTAATGCTTGGTTTTGTGCCAGGTTGTCAAAAATCAAAAAGATACAGGTTTTGGAAATATGAACTAAAAACGAGAACTGATAGAGAAACCCGCTACAACTGACAACATCTGTGGAGAGAAACAGGTTTTCTTTTTCTTAAGATGGACAGGAAACAGGTTAGTTATAGATTTCTAGGTTATACTGTTGGGAAAATGATAATCTTACCTGTCGAATCAGGATATTTATCAAAGTCAGTCTTGAATTTACATTGAATTTACAATCTTAAAAGGACTTAATCAGCTGTCATGCTACATTCATTTTCCTGAGCTGGTGGAAGGCTATGTTTTAATGGCTACATTTCGTTTTAGTTTCCGTTATTTAGCAGTCACGCCGAATGGAGAATTTTTTCTTTCAGAGTCTGGCTCAATATGGGTCTTTGTTTTTTTCTATATTTGTCTCTGTATCCTCCTGGGCCTTTTTCACATTCTCCGACTCTCTGGCTGTCCATATCCCTCATTTCCCATTTCTGCTCTTGAAAAGCCTGACATTCAGACACAGTTTGAGATTCGAAATGCTGAGAGGCTTTCTGACGCCTGGCTGGAGTCGGTCGAAGTAGTCTCACATTCTCTGTATAATGCGTCTGTCACTTCGACCTGAGGCAAGAAGACATTTCTTCCTCAAAATCGAAAGACCCTTTCGAAGTTAAAGTTGATTTCCTTATCCAACAGAAAAAGAAAGTAATTACATGATAGCTGAAGAAGAACAACGATGCATTTACTGTTGGTGTACAACGAATGAATGGTGACAGCAAAGAATGAGGGTGATCATGTCGTGGTGTCAGTGCCATTACCACAACATTTCCCGTAAATGCTGCAGTGTCTCCTGCCTCACCACTTAATTTCCACAAAACTGGGAATGAAGGAATGAGAATAAGAGGATGAGAAGCAGAAGTACTTGTGGAACGGCGGGACGAATCTCCAGGTTAAAATAGTAGTTAAAAAGAGCAGCATACACTACTGGATTTAAACCAGGAAAATGAAGCCGGAACGCGAAATCAGAATGTATAGCAATTCAAACAGGACACTGAGTTTCTCGATCAGCAACACAATACTTGCGAGAAATAACGAGCTTTCAATACAATGAGCAGGCAGACAGTGAGATGGGAGCTGCTTTCACCAGCTAAGCCATGGCGCCACGTTAAGAGCCAGATTTCTCGTCCATATGTGCAATGCCTGAACCTCTTGACCACAGGAATTCGAAAACGCGTTTTCTGTATTAATGTTGCTCAGTATGAATGGCAATCAAACGCTGCTTGTGCAAAAACAGACGTTTCAATGCTGAGCATGCCCCACTATAAAGGCACAGAAAAAGACAGTATCCTCTTGCATTGGCATCAAACAGATATTTTCGTCTGTTTAAACTGACAGAATAAAGATGATGTGCTCATCTCCTCTCGCGTCCCATTAACCACGTTAATACACACGCAGGGATTTTCAAACCAAGATGAACAGGCTTAATATTGTGAATTGACAGTAGTGGTGTGTGAGTCATTGCGAACAGTGAGCAATAAATGCTGAACCAATAGCACTGACACTGAGCCTTGCACCATCAGCTCCACACTCACATCTTGTGTCATGTCGCCGAGGCATCAGTGCATTTGACTTTAATTATTCTACCCTTCACCTCTCCTCAAGTTATTCCAACCGCTTGCAGTGTCGAATTAGAACATGCAATTATTAGAAATGCATTTCTGGGACACAGTTGTCTTTCATTGAGATAAGGTTCACTGCCCATTCCTAATTATCGCAAAGATGTAGGGGACGAGTTACTTTTGTTAACTCCTCAAAACCTTAGTATGGAGGTACTGACAAGAAACCGCTAGAGAATGACCTCCTGGATTGCGGAAAGCAGACCGACCCTAAACTGCTAACGTAACTCACCCAGGGAAGAGCAGATGGACCCCACTCTGTCAATGAAAATCAACCACGGGACAGTAGTCTGACATCACACGATCAATGTAATTCAACGAGGAGATTATGGCCTGACCGCACGCTGTTAATGTAACTCACCCAGGGAAGAGTAGACTGACGCCACCCTGTCAATGTTACTCATCCAGGGAAGAGCAGACTGACCCAACACTTTATATGTAACTCATCCAGCAAATGGCAGACTGACACCACTCAGAGAAGAGCAGGCTGCACCCATTCTGTCTCTGTCACTCATCCAGGAAAGAGCAGGCTGATCTGATTCTGTCAATGAAACACAAGCAGAGAGACGAGCCTGACCCCACTCTGTCAAAGTAACTCACTCAGAGAGGACTTAATCCATTTTGTCCATGTGAATCATCCAGCGAAGACAGCGATGAAACCATACTTGCTGTTAAACTCAGACAGAGAAGAGCAGACACACATGATAATGAGAATGTAACATTCCCGTGGAGGAGCAGACTGACACCACTCTCTTAACGTAGCTCACCCAGGGATGAACAGACTGTGTGGACTCTGTGATATTACTCACTCAGAAAGGAGCAGACTGACCCCATTCTGTTAATATGACTCTCCCAGGGTAGAGCAGATGAAGCCCAATCTGTCAATGTGAGTCAACCAGGGAAGAGCACTCTGACCAAACGCGATCACTTTAACACAACTAGGAAATTGCAGACTGACGCCACTCTGTCAATGCAACTCACCCAGAAAAGAGCAGACTGTTCCCACACTGTCCAAATAACTCACTCCGTGAAAAGCAGACTGATGCCACTCTGACAAGATAACTCGCACAGGAAAGAGTAGTCTCATGCCACTCTGTCAATGTAACTCACTGAGGGAAGAGCAAACTGACGCCACTCAGTCAGTGTTACTCACGAGGGAAAGGTTCAGACTGACGCCACACTCCCAGTGTAACTCAGCAGACTGATCAAACACGGTCAATATAAGTCATTCACTGAAGAGCAGTCTGACCCCATTCTATAAATGTACATAACTGGCACGTCTCCAGAATTCTTAAAGGTCTCTCATTCATGTGATCGTATTTCTCAGAGATGAATCACACAGAGGTTTGATAACATTTTCCAAAGTCTGGAGAGATGAAAGGTTTCTAATTAATATGAGCGTTGTGCTGGACGTTTTAAAGCATTTTCGGCAGTCCAGACTTTGAAATAGTTTCTCCTCATTTTGAACGAGCAGGTGCTGCAGCACGTCAGAGACAGGGTGAATCCCTTTACACACTCTTAGCAGGTGAATCGCCTTTTTCCTGGAATCTTTGCCTACATGGGAATTCAGCTCAGACAAGGACATGAATACGCACATTCCCATAGACTTTCCTTAGTATGACTGCATTTGTGGTTTGTGAGCTCTGATGATGGGTGGAAACATTCTCCACACATACAATACGAGAACGATTTCTCTCTCACTGTAACCAGAGGGTTTTTTTTCCTTTCATGTTCTCTCTCGGATCAAGTTCTCCTTGTGATAAAATGTGCGACTTTATCAGATCACGGCAGAGAGATTGGTTTGTAAATCTTCCCCTTCTAATCTCCTGCAAAATTGATGTTATCCAAACATGAGAGTGGGAAAGCAACTTTCACAAGACTCTGGATACTTTCTAAGATATGGTCTGAGAGTGTGATAGGTGGATGTCGGTGGGTGTAGTGGCGATTGGTCGCAGAGCAGTGCGGAACGGATAGGTGGGAAGGAAGATTGATACTTAGGACAGTTCATGAGGGCAATGGAAGCCCAGGACCTGCATGAACTTGACTGATTGGGAGGGAGAGTTGAAGTGTTCGGCCACGGGTCAGTGATGTTGTTTGTTAAAGGTGTCGGGGGGTGTTTTCTGAAGCGAACTGTTATTAGTTATCCTGTTTCCGCAATATAGGTCGACTGCATCAGGAGCAATGGATACATTCAATGACATGTGTGGAAGTGCAGGTAAAATTCTAATGGATGTGGAAGTCTCCTTTGGGGCCTGCGACAGAGTGGAAGTGTGGTTGGAGGTTTTGGAAATCCCGTGTTGGAATAAGAATGGGGCGGGAGGGGAGGGTGATTTGGTGAGGGGCGTTCACTTGACAAGGGAGTCGTAGAGGGAATGATCTTTATAGAAAGCGAATAGCGGTGGGGCGGGAAACACATCTTAGCTGGTGGGGTTCATTTTCAGGTGGTGGAAATATCGGAGAATGACATGATGTCTGTGGAGTTAGCTGGAATTTAAAGTGATGAATAAGGGAGCTCTGTCCTTGTTGGAGGGATGGGTTTTGAGAGTGGAGTTGCGGCAAATGGATGAGATGAGCTGGAAAGCATCATTGACCATGTGCGAGGAGAAAATGCCTCGCCACTGACTCAATCTTCTCCCTCGCAACTGTCTGAGTCTGAACGAGTCACGTCATAACCATAGTGTCATCCTTTACCCCTTTTAGTGTTTTCAACCACATATCGCCATCGTCACCATGTCAGCCTATTTGCACCTCATTAAAATCATTAACTCATCCACGTCTCCGCTCTTCTGCAGCTCAAACTCTCATCCATTCGTTTGGATTAAACAATGGTAACACACTTCCATCCATCCTCTCAAATTCCCCCTCTGCTCTGGCCTAACTCCCTCTGCCTCTATTCAAGGGTGTACTTGCGTTCTGTTCAGTGTTTCCTTGTTCCTTACCTGAATGATATTTTTACCTCTGCACATTTTCCCAAACGTGCACTGCGGCCTTCGCAGCTTTATCTTTCCACACGGGCTCCCACATGCTGGATGGGCAGGGATTGCGGGTTATTCATCCAAAGATGTAGTCCTGAGATCTTTCAACAACTCTGCTCTGCGTGGGAGTATTAACAACAAGGGCTGTTCACCCATTACCGGGCAGCTAAATACCAACGTTTTTATCATTTCTGCAAATCTCTTGATTGTCTTCGCTCTATCTGTCACTGTCATGTCCTCCAGCCCACTCAAGAGCAATTAGTGTTGTTCAATAAATGCCAACCCAGCCAGTGAACACGACACCCAAGATTCTGTTTTAAAACGCACTCTCAGACACCTGCATAGCCTGGAATTCCAATCTCCAGAGTATGTTCGATTTGAACTGTTCCACGTTTGGTGCCTCAACTTCATCAACCAAGGTCATCAATTGTGAAATCGCTTCACAACGTACATTGCACAATGCTATCGGAAACAAATTAGTCAACAACGGAAGAAGAAAAGCTGTAAACATTGTTGAATTGAAGGGCAATTAATTGCTATCAAAACTACTTCGTGCCTTTCACATAATGGAAACTTCAAAGCTGTTCCTCTGGAGGGAGTTTCAACAAATTTTGATCCCAGTCACATTATGAAATATTGGGAAGGTGACAAAGTGTTATATCAAACAAGTGACCAAAGAAATGGGTTTCAAGTTGTATTTTAAAACAGAAAACGAAGCTTGCATCACGAACCTTGGACGACGGAATTTGCTGTGCTAGAGTTCATCATTTTCTGTTAGTCAGAAAAACGCTTTCCTTGCCGGTGGCGCCATAGCTCAGAGGTCTTATCAACCATTGATAGTGTATTCGAATCTCGCTTGGGCCTTGCAGAATTTGTTTACAACTGTTGCAACAAACATTCACAGAAGCATTTTCCGTGCTGCTTGGAATTATTTCTGAGGGAACATCGTGAAGAGATTTTCCCCACGGACCAGGCCTCATCTGCTTGACTTTCGAAATCCCCCTCTGTGTTTGTACTTCGAGGAACATAAGGACGACAAGCGTCTGATGCCAAGAATGCTCTCGTTTAGCCGGAAGAACAACGTGATACAGTCGAAACAGTAAAGTAACGGTGAAATAGTGGGGGAGGAAAACAAACAGCGAAGCGGCTGAATGCTTCCATTCCTTATATAGAGGCAGGAATCTGCTGGAATCCAAATGAAACAGGTAGGAAGGTGGAAGAACACGGCTAGCCAGGCTACCTCAACAGCTGGAGAATTCAACGATTAGCATGTCCCAATTATTCACGACTGTGCCAGTCCTCGAAGGACAGTCGCCTGCCTGTTTACCCCTTTGCTTATGCAAACAGAATAGGATAATTAAAGCCCGAAGTGAAGAAAGAAGAGGCAAACAGGTCAATTCCTCATTTTCTGAATGTTGGCCTCTCCTCAGGCCTTTGTCATTCTCACAAGATGTGTCTGTATATTTCCCTCTTTGGTTGAAAATGCGGTTCAGTTCTCCCGCAGCTCATGATCAAACTTAATGGTATCTGACTTCAGTCTCATTCGCTTCTTCACTTGAGATTAAACCTTTGCAGGGAACGTCTCTTTAAGATGAACACTTCAGAAGTCAGGCTGCAGGCTACTGGAAGCTGGAAATGTGAATGGATGGATGCTTGATGGACTGGCATTGACATACTGCATTATTCTGTGCTGTAAAAGCTCGGTGTCACGAATAGTATTTTCCGTCTCATCGCAGGAAAAAAAAATACTATGCTGTTAAGAGAAGATGCAATTGCACCTGCCGTCCTAAATGTCAGCTAGTGGTTACAATTCAGCACTATCACCGCTGTGGTTTGGTTTCATTGCCTGGTCAGGGAATCAGGATTATTGTTCCTGAGAAGGACAACAACAAAAGCGGAGCATCTTTGACAGGAAACACATTTTACACGCTTCCGCATGTGCCTTGAAATATTGCTGCAGGGCCGCAAGGTGGCTCACTGGTTAGCAATGCTGCCTCACAGAGCCTGAGACATGGCATGAATCCAAATGGGTCGACTGTCAGAAAGGTGCCTTATTCAGGAAAAAAATGAAGAGTAATAGGGTAAGGAATTGTTCTGTGGGGGTTAATCCCTGGAGGATCGGTATGAATTTGTTGCATCAAATGGCCAGTTTCTTAACTGTCGGCATTCTATGATACCTTACTGTGTTGCGTTAGCACATGTTCAGAGAGGGGAGAAAAGTGAAGAAAAACAGTCATTTCCCAGTCAGTGGTTGATCCATTGTGTGACAAAAAAACGATTCACCCGTGACTGAACTAGCTCCCACCTTCCCTATACTGGTAATGACAGTATACACCGTTCAAACGGGTTTTCATGTGTTGCATCAGAACAGCATTCTTTCTCAAGATGGACTTCCCTGGGATATAAAAGAGATGATAAAAGACATGGATGCCGATGACTGGAATCAAAAGAAGTTAGGAAGAATGGACAGCGTCTACTGAGAAAAAAAAGAATGGAAAGGAAGCCAATGAAGTACTGGGGCATAACGCCATTAGAAAAGACAAAGCGGGGTTTCATGGGATGGTGGAACAGGTGAATAGATCATGTGACGTGAAACCAGGTAAAACTGAGTTGCGTCCATATGGAAGGTTCCCTGATGATGTGAATTTGCTGAGAGTAAACAGGAGGGAAAATCCTTCATTCAGGTGGATCTATATCTAGACTTTCGAACTTCAAAACCAGCGATGAATGATAAGGAAAAGTTTGGAACACTTTTCTTTCATTCTACAGTAATTGAAATCGAAAATGATTATTTTTCAGGAAAAATGTGTCAGAAGCTGATTCTAAAGTATTTGTAAAAGTGCGTGCAGAAACATAATGAGTGAATTTCACCAAGTCTGGTCGGCCGGGTCAGGTAAGCGTAAGGTACACAATTTCTAATTGGTTAACGTTAATTGGAAATATACCACATATCACTTCCAACTGAGTACGACTAAGTGTAGAAAGTGCTGGTTTTGAAGAAAGGTTTAGCAGCTTGTTCTACGTGAACTTCCATAAATTGTAAAAGAACTGAGCTGTTTCTGTTAGCTCAGCATTAAAGGGAAGTCGGTAAGCTCACTCTGCTACATACTTGTTTTATGATATAAAGTGATGCCAACAGTGTGGGATTAATTATCGCAATGTCTCATCTTACCATCAGAATCCTGAGCTCCCCACTCACCTAAGCCTTTATACGATGGCGACAATCAATGCGAAATTATACTATAGTGAGTGAGATCTAACCTGTTGATGGAATGCACCTTTTTTTTCGTCTATTGCCTTGGACATTTGGCTGCAATCACAGAGAAGGGAGTGAGACCATTTGCTGTTCACCCATCTCCCCCACACTTTCCAGTGACAAGACTCGAAAAATGTTCCTGTTTAAATCCTATTATCTTTAAAGCAGTACTTCAAAAATCTTTATCATTTCTGTTCCAGTTTTGCCGACAACATTGTCCAAGGAGATAAATCTAATAATTGTTGGATTGTTTTAATGGCCTGTGCAAGGTTGCAACAAAATAAGTAACATGAACCAAACTAACGTCCTTTCCAGAATTTAACACAGCACAGGATCAGCGATATTAGAAACATCAACATCTTCAAACGTCACCTCTGTATCTCTATTGAGAGATGGATATTCACCCAGGGAGTATTTCTGCTGGTTGTAAGTAACTGAGGTGTTTCCTAAGGACAGAACACTCCACAAAATCATTTTTTAAAAACCAAATGCCATTTCAATCAACTTCCTTTTGCAACTTTTAAATATATATGTGCCCACACATACATGCAAGTGCACACAAATTTTCGCAATTATAGGAATGGATTGCCGGACCTTTGAAATTTTTTTCTGTAGAATGTGAGAGGTAAGGGTCTTCAATAATGTCCCAGATATATACATCTGCGGGAAGTGCACCCAACTCCTTCTCCTCGGCAACTGCGTTTGGGAACTGTAGCTTGATGTCAGATCATTTGGAGTCTGAGTGGAATTGAGATAAGTTACAGGGAGGCAGTAACACTTCAGGTACAAGAAATAGATAGATGGGAACCGAAACGCGAACAGGCAGACAGTGCGGCCATCTGCTGTGCTCGTGCCCCTCAGTAACATGTATACCATATTTGTTATTTTTGGGTGGGATGACTTCCGAGGGGAAAGCCATTGGGTAAACGTGTTTGGCACAGAGTTTGCCCTTTTTCTCAGAAGGGTGGGGAAGAGAGGAGGAGAGCATTTTTAAATGGGACTCCATATCGATGGGAACAGACTGAGATTCTGTGGATATCGGGCAGACTCATGATTGGTGTGTTGTCTCCCAGCTCCCAGGGTTAGTGATATCTCGCATCATGTTTTCAGGATCCTTAAGGGAGAGGGTGGGCAACCCCAAGTCATTGTCCACATATGCACCAACATCGGTAATAAAAGTGATGTGAATGTATGGCATAATTTCAGAGATCGAGGGTGACATCTTAAATCTAGAACAAACAGATTTGTTCTCTCTGATTTGTTGCCCATTCTACGTCGTAGTGAGGTGAAGTGTCGGGAGAGAGCATTTGAAAATGTTGTTGGAAAGATGGTACGGGAGGGAGAGATTCCGATACCTGGATATTTGGGGCTCATACTGGAGTCGATGAACCTTTACAAACAGGATGGTCTTCACCTGAACTAGAAGAGTACCAATACCCTGAGGGGATAATTTGCCAAAGCTCTTCATGAGAGTTTGAACGAATTCAGCCGCGGAGTGGGAAGCTGAATTGTACCTCCAGTTTGCAGGTGGTTGTGAGTGGTTTTGTCAGAAATAGCGTTTCAGGTTTACAAGAGTGTACTGGCAAGGATGAAGGTGGCTTGAAGTGTGTTTGCTTCAATGCCAGAAGCATCTGGGTTAAGGTAGGTGTCATGGGTTGTTACCTGGCACTTCGATTTTGTGGCCATTTCAGAGACATGAACTGAAGAGAATGGTTGTTCCTGGTACCTCAGTTTCGATTTTTCAGTCAGAACAGGAGGGTCGTTTCAGAGGGGGAGAGGTGGCATTATTCGTCAAGGACAGTATTATGCTAGCAAAAAGGATATTGGTGAGGACGCGACTGAATCTGCTGAGGTAGAATGTACTGAGATTAGAATCAGGAATGGAGAGATCACCACAAAAATGTTCTAGATTTATGGAGGAAAAGATTGCAAAGATGATTCTGGATAGGACCAAAAGTGACAGGGTAGTTGTTATGGGGAGCTTTAACTTTCCAAATATTGATTGGAAATGTTATCGGTTCAGCACCTCGGATCGGTCAGTTTTTGTCCAGTGTGTGCAGGAGGGTTTCCTGACGCAGCATGTAGACAGGCCAACAAGATACAGAGCCACATTGGATTTGCTTATGGGTAATGAACTCAGAAAGCTGTTCTCTTTGGCGGTAAGTGAGCACTTTGTTCATAGTGACCACAATTCGGTTCTGTTTATTTAGTGATGGATAGGCATTGGTATTTATTGCAGAGCATGAGGTATCGCGGGGAGAAAGGCCATTATGATGCGATTAGGCAAGAGTTAAGATGCACCGCATGTGGAAAATAACTTCAAGGGTTGTGCGCACCTGAAATATGGAGCTTGTTCAGGAAAAGCTACTGCATGTCCTTGGTAAGTATGTATGCGTCATGCAGGAAATATGAGGTCGACACATGAGCTGGGTTTACTGAAGAAGTTGAATCTCTTGAGAAGAAGGAGAGGAGGCGTATGTAAACATGAGATATTAAGGCTGAGCTAGGACGCTTGGGAATTAAAAGCTAACCAGGAAGGGACTAAAGAGAGAGCTACTTCGAGCGAAAAGGAGGCAGTAGAAGTCTTTGTCTGGCAGGAACAATCCTGAAGCTTTTTGTTGATAGTTCAAGAATAAAAGAATGTCTAGTATATGATTATGGCCTGTCAAGAACAGAAGTACGAAGTTGTCAGCGGAGTTCAAGGATAGCAGAGACGCTGAATGTATTTTTTTATCATATCAAAAATGAAAAAGACAATGTTGTCGAAGAGAGTATTGCGATGCAACCTATTAGAATAAACGAAATTGACATTCATAAAGAGGAGTTGATAGCAATTCATGAAAGTCTAAAAATAGGTTTGTCCCCGGACTTGATGGGATGTATCCGAGGATTCTCTGCGAATCGTGGGAGGAGATTGCAGAACTTTTGACTATAAGCTTTATTTCGTCAGTGTTTATGTCATTAGTGCTAGAAGACCCGAGTTTAGCAAATATTGTCCAGTTCTTCACGAAGTGGAGTAGAGACAATGCTGGTAATTATAGAACAGTGATCCTTAGCTTTCTTGCAGCTTACTTTTTGGAACAGATTATGAGAGATAGGATTTATGATCATCGAAAAGGAAGAAGTTGATTCGGGATAGTGAGTACGATTTTATGAATAGCAGGTTGTGCCTCACAAACCTTATTGAGGTCTTTGAGTAAGTGAGCAAACAGGTGGATGAGAGTAAAGTGGTTGATGTGGTGGATATGGTTTTCAGTAAGGCACTGTCGGCTGTTGCATGAAATACAGAGTCATGGGATTGAGGATGGTTTAGCGGTTTGGATCAGAAATTGGCTCGCTGAAAGAAGACAGAGTGTGGCAGTTCATTGTAAATGATAATCCTGGAGTTCAGTAACTGATGGTGTACTACAACGTTCCTTTTTGTGTCCGCTGTTGTTTGGCATTTTTATACATGACCTGCATTAGGGCATGGAATGATGGATTCATAAGTTTGCAGATGACATTAAGATCGACGATATTGTCAATAGTGCCAATATCTGCTGACGGTTTCAGAGGGACATGGATAATCTGCAGAGCTGACCTCAGAGCTGGCAAATGGAGTTTAATGTGGAAAAGTGTGAGATATATTACTTCGAAAGGAGCAACAAGAATAAAGATTTCTTTGGTAATTGTTAAATTCTTGGAAGTGTAGATGTGCAGAGCGATCTCGGTACCCATGTATATAAAATTCGGAAAGTTACCACCCACGTTGACAGGTTTGTTTGCAAGGAGTACGGTGTGTTAGTTTTTCTTGGAGAGTGATTCAGTTTCAGAGTGAAATTATCACTTTGCAGCTCCAGAAGTTAACTGGGGTGGCCGCACTCATAGAGGTGCGTGCATTTCTGGTCGCCTCACTATACGATGGATGTGAAAGCATTGGAAAGGGTGCAGAGGACATTTTCTAAGATGTTGCCTTCTATGGAGAGATGGTCTTACGAGGAAAGGTTGAGGGACTTGAGGCGGTTATTGATAGCGACAAGAAGTTTGAGGGGTGAATTTAGAGAGACATAGAAGATGATCAGAGGTTGCCATAAAGTGGACAGTGAAGGCATTTTTCTTCAAATGGTAATTTTGGCACAAGGGCACATCGATGTAAATTGAGGGTGATAGTTACCGAGGTAGGTTCCTTTATCAGTGAGTAGTAAGGGTGCTGAACGCCTTGCCTTCAACACTCGTCGACTCAACAACTTTCAGGGCAATGAAATGGTCATTGTATAAACTTGCGGATTATGATGGTAAAATACTAGTCAGATTGGTATCACAGGTCGATGCAACGTTAGGGCCAAAATGAACTTTATTGCGGTGTAATATTCGGTGTTTGAACTGTTCTTCAGCTTGAAGTTGCAATCATCTCTGGTCACTATCAGTAAAACCAACACCTGGCGAGAATCGAATGTGCAACTTTGGCACCTTACGCGCTTCCAGTCTGTCGTGCAATTACATCAAACTGACGAATTGTGCCACTGGAGCTGCTGATGATCAATGATCTTACCACTGGGCCCCTCAAACCAATTACTCCTTTTTTGCTGACTATCTGAAATGAAACACAGCGCAGAGGAGGTTATACTGATGATGGATCATCGATTATGGAGCATCAGGTTCAGGAACATGAATAGTAAAAGGTGGTGAAAATAGTCATAATTGAATTCTGTGTTCACTTACCGTGGCTACCTGCGTTGATCACAGGCAATGTTATGTCGCTACTGTGCTGGGAATTTCCTTCTATCGGTATTAATTTGTCAGAGAATTCGATTCACTGGTACTTCACCAGCATCTTTTGGAATGTTCACATGGCACAATGACCCACACTGTACCCAACGTCAACAATCTTCTGCATTACTACATCCAAGGGCTCGTGGCATAGTTTTTTTTTAATAAATAGTGAAAAATTAATCATGTTTTGCAAGGGCAAATTGCATTATAGTTTAATTAGTAAAGTCGCAAGAATCCAGAGTAAGTTTCAAAATGTCAGAAATTCACGTTCATTACCTTGGCCAGAATTCTAGACCCGGAAGAGGGAAATCTGTCCTTCAATCCCCAGCATCCATGTAATCGCGTGCTCCATGTGTCCACTTGGAAACCTATATGAAGGGATGTTCAGCCTGACAGAGAACTTGTGAGAATCCTCCACTGTCTGACCTTAAGCTGAAACAGGAGCTATCTATTCCAGCTTAGAGGGTAGTGAAGTGGAGGTGAGACAGAAAATATTAATTGGTGTAGATTCACATTGTTCTCATTGTGATTGTTTAAAAACTTGGGCCAGAAAACACTCAAGCAGAAAGGAGCAGAAGTAGTCCATTCTTAACACCGCTCCTGCCCCGCCACGCCATTCTGTACCATCATAGCTCACACAGCACTTTTATGTCTTTTTCCAGCGTATCCATATCATCGTGGTGCCAAGTGGCGAACACATATTTATCGATCTCTACCATAAATAGACTTCGAAGGTATTCATCGCTGTGAGGAAAATGTTGCATTTCGAGACTGTTGGGTTTCTGCATGAATGTTATAGGTTTTGCAGATGAGCAGCCGAGTCTGGTCTGAACACCTTTCAAACCATAAACTAAAACTCGACTATGATGAGATTTGCATCCATAACTTTTCAATGGCAGTCTTAAGAAAGGCTTAGAAATTCAACGCGCTTTCCATTGCACCACAGAGTCGCGGTCTCACCCAGTTTTCACCACAAAAGTTTGCCTTAGAACGATTTCGTTCGGGACACCCATCTCACCACTGTCTGACCTCGTCACACTTTCCAGAATCTGGTCCTTATCCAAGTGTGCTCTGGATCTTTAATGTGTTCGGCTACATACTGCTGAAATGTCCTCAGAACACTTAGCATTACCACACGTTCAAATAAGAAATTCCAGATGAACAACACTCTATGGGTGAAAGCGTTCTTCCTAAATCTCCTCTAAATCGCTTTTCTCCTGCTTTTCATCTATGTCACTGGTTATTATTCCTTCCCGAAAAGCCTTATTCCTGTCATACATATCTATCCTCTTCATAATATGTGCATGTCAATCAGTTTCTCATTCAGCCTTCTCTGTGCTTAGTTACACAGACCCAGCTTAGCTCATCTACCTTCACAATGGGAATGGTCCAGCCCTTGGCATTATTTTCATCTACTGTGAACTTCTCCTCCTGCAATCAGACGGTTCCTGCAGTCTTGTGATTACAACGGAAAAAGAAATGCTCTTTGACGAATGCCAAAATGTCTGAACAAAATCAGCAGCTCTTCTCCATCTATGGTGAGAAAGGACAGTGAACGCTTCGAGTCCAGTGACTCGTGTTCGGAACTGATGGGATGTATGGGTGGGTGAAAAATGTGGAAGAGGGCAGACAGGATCCAAAATCATTGAACTCGATGTTGGGTCCTGAAATCTGCATGGTCTTTCCGGAGAAAATGAGTTGCCTGATCTTCCAGCTTGCGCTGTGCCTTGAAGAAGAACTGCAGCAGACCAGAGACTGGTATGATGGCTTGGGTACACAATGCAATCTTAAAGTGGCAGGATACTGGAAGACTGCGGTAAATTTTGTAGATTCGGGACAGAACTTAAGTGATCTCAGCTTTGTCACCGACTCTGTTTTCCTCTCTCCATTGTCGAGAGATCACATTCTCAGCCGGAACGACAGTTTTCTTGATTGAATGAAGTGCAGACAAATCACTGGAAGATGTGTCTGGAAGTTTCCACAGTGAGGAGAGACATCGGAAACCAGCAGGAAATGCATCTTACAACATAGAACTTTACAGTGCAGTACAGGCACTTCGGCCCTCGATGTTGCACCGACCTGTGAAAATAAAGTGATGTCCATTGCAATGGAAAATTAACGTTTCTTTTGAAACCAATAAAAGCACAGGGAAACAAAAAAAGTAAGGGCCTGACTTTGCAGAGGGCAAATGTTGCAGACAGAAAGAAAATCTATGTATATTTAAACCGAACTAATAGCAGACTTACAAGGCCAGCAAACTACCATATCAACAGCCAAGGAATTAGAGAAAAAAACAACTCCATATCTGGAAAGGAACTCGAATGTTTCAGGCCATTGACCTTGAAGTGTTGATAAGAAGAAGTGAATTGAACATTAAAGGGAATATGTAAAAGCTATCAGGCGCCCATTACATGAGGCGTCTTGCCAATGTATTACCTGGGACACGGGAAACCTCAATTTGATGGAACTCCACGCGGTACATGCTGAAAACTTTCTGGCTCAAGAGAAGATAAAACGGAAATTAAAGATGGAAAAGCAACCACTTAAAGCTCAGCTTACTATGATGCAAATAGTCGCCCAACCATTGATTAGATTACTTACAGGCCCTTCAGCCCAACAAGTCCACACTGCCCCGCTGAAGCGCAACCCACCCATACCCCTGCATTTACCCCTTACCTAACACTAGGGGCAATTTAGCATGACCAATTCACCTGACCTGCACACTTTTGGACTGTAGGAAGAAACCGGCGCACCCGGAGGAAACCTACGCAGACACGGGGAGAAGTGCAAACTCCATACAGTCAGTCGCCTGAGGCGGGAATTGAACGCGAGTCTCTGGCACTGCGAGGCAGCAGTGCTAACCACTGTGCCACCCTGCCGCCCATTGGAAGGCACTGCTGCGTGAAAAGAAGTGCTGGCATGGGTAAATCTGGCGGGTGCTTTGTTTGCAGAGCAATGGACCACTGAGTGAGGCAGTGCACGCCCAGACAGCCTCAATCAGCCCTGGAGGGTGGGCAGCAGGGTGACTAATGGAGGAAGGCTGAGGTGGAGGTGGGCAGCCCCAAAGTTACAGGTAAGCCTCTTTGCTTTATGCTTGGCAACGAATACTCGCTTATGCTCATCTCTACTACTAACCTAATGGGCACTGAAACATGTCCCACCTCTATACTGAGCACTGAGTTTGTGAAGCATGAACTTTATTTTCAGTACAACGATGATGCATATAAGTCAATGCTTACATCTATGTTATATGTGGAAGGTGCACCTCTTACTTTTTTGGAAGATACAAGGGCAACATATTCAGTTCATAAATCAAGGCAGTTCAGAGAGTCAACGCAAATAAAGATGAACGGAAGCTTCCTGAACTTAATGGGCGCATCAGGAGCCGTGACACGAGAGAGATTTACCACACCCCTATTGTGCAAAACCAGTAATGGTGAAACATTCCAATTCTCATTTCAGTTATCGGAATTCTGCACTTTCAATCTGTTTTCTCGGGATCTCATAGTGAGACTGGGGTCCGATTTGCACAGTACCCCGACGGGCTTGCAGGTAACACAAAAAGAAGATTTAACAGTGCAAGCTGGAAAATACGAATCACGACCCCTGATGCATGTCAGAGAGCGATAGTTTCCATGAGCGATTCACTCATTGAGGAAGCAAGTAGCCATGTTAATCCCATTAGCACAGATTTTCTTGCTGGAGCTATGCTGCACTGCACAGCAAACATACACCGCGATGGTCCTGACAAATCATAAGAGAAATATTGGTTCAGGAGATTGGTTAAACCAGATCAGTTGTTATTGTGCGAATTTTATTGGAATGATCACAGATGTGCTGTCACTTTAAACTTTGTTAAGTATCTGTGACGGTAAATAGACCCTTTTTTTTTCATGTGCAAGGCTCTTTTCCTCACGGATCATTGGCAAAGGCATCCAGCGACAGGTGTCAGAATTTGGTACCATGGGTATTACAGGCACAAAAAAACGCAAGATTGTATCTTCAGGATTGGTGTGGGTGTCTGATTCAATGCAGATATAAGGACGTATAGGAAGAAACTAAATTGGCTAACTCAGGCAGACCGTGCAGTCCAGGTAATCCACGGCAGGATTGTCGTCTGGCGTTTACCTATGGTAGATGTCTCGGACCCAAGATTAAGAAGGGTCCCAACTGATTTCAGGACAAAAGGCAAACACGATGTGAGGCTCATACGAATCCTTAAGAATAACCCCGAAGTCTGAGCATCGTCCTTGCAAAGCAAAAGAGCCGTTAAAACCCGAGGCTGTGCAAGGAATTACTCCAGTCTTTGAATCTCTCTTATAGGCTGGAGTGATAATCCCCGTGCATAATCACTGGTGAGAACGCCCATTCTTTTCGTTCAAAAAGGCAAACATTCCAGGTGAATCGGGGGAATGCAGGTTTGTTCATGTTCTGCAGGTTATCAAGAACGCTGTTGTTCCTCACACCCCAAATGGTCCCAACCCCTATATTATATTGGCTCAAATTCCACCCAATGTAAATGGCTCTCTATTGTGGATTTAGCAAATGCCTTGTTTTGTGTACTGTTACACACCGACAGTCAATTCGAGTTCACTTTTCCATTTAAAGGCAAATAGTATACTTTCACGTGACATTTTCAAGATTACTGTGAGTCCCCACCATAATTAACGAGTCTCTTCACAGGAGTCTAGAGACTCTTGTTTTAACCGGGGGGGGTGGGGGGGGTGGGGGCCGGGGGGGATGTGTCAGCGCTTCTGCAGTATGTAAACGAATGCTTAATCGCAGCATCAACAGAGAAACAATGTGAGAAAGGTAGGCTTGCGATGCTCTGCCATCTAGTCTCGCAAAACTACAACTTGTGGAACAACAGTTGAAGTTCTTAGGTCAATTAATATCTGAACAAGGAAAGGGCATTGGTCAAGACTGAGTTCAAGCAAACCAGCAAAATTCAAAGCCTCACATGAAGAAACAATTGTTATCCTTTTCGGTCATGCGATCCTACTTAGAATGTTTAACCCGCATTACGCAATCCTTTCAGCGCGTAAAAGTGACATAGTTCATGGTTCAGGTTTGTAGAGCTAGAGTCCGTTGCAGTGACCCCTGAGGCCTAGACAGCCTTTGTTGAATTGAAATGGCACTCCAAACTACACCGACACTGGGATTCCAAATCCAAACAAGCCTTTTGTAAAACAGTGAATGAGAAGCGTGCCTGCATGATATTTGTGCTGATGCAGAATTATATGTGGAAAATTGAGGCCAGTAGCTTATTTTTCACCTCAACTTAGATCCGGTAACGGCAGGAGTGCATAAATACCTCCGTCTCCTGCCTGCATTTGAAATGGCTGTTGTAGATTCCAGGGACATAGTCGGCTTTGTTGAATTAAACCGACTGGTCCCACATGCAGTATCCTTCCTGCTTTCTGAGCAAAACACAGCACACATGTCGGCTGCACGTTGGCTCACATACAATGCTATGCTATTGGAGAAGTCTAACATGACAATAAAGCGATGTAACGTCCTTACTGCTGCTTGTCTTGTCCCCACAGAAGGAGACGGAGACCCACATGATTGTGTCGCTGTAATTAATGACATTTGAAGCTCGAGACCAGACGTGTAGGATTCACCAATTTAGAATCTGGATACGGCGTATTATTGTGGATAGCTCAGCATTCAGAAGCAAAGAGATAGGCCAGTGTCTGGTATGTTGTAGCAACTACCCACGAGGTAGTCAAAGCGGGATCACTTCTTTCTCATCTGTGAGCGCAAGCAGCAGAGCTGGTTGCCTTGATTGAGGCATGTAAATTGGCCGAAGGAAGAACAGTGAATATTTACATCGACAGCCGATATGCATTCGGGGTTGTACATAATTTTGGATCCCTGTGGAAAAACAAGGGCTTCTTGACCTCCACTGGAAAGCCAATCACATAATATGGCGTGATCTCTGACCTCTTGAAACAGTCCGATTGCCTAAATCAATCACTGTATGTACATGTGAAGCCCACAGGAAAGACTATGATTCAATTTCTCAAGGCAATGAATACGTAGACTGAGCGGCAAGGAAGACAGCCAATCAGCCGCCAAGTGATGAGTTTGACATGTGTATTTCAAATATTTATAATCCAAAGCTGACTTAGAGGAGTTACAGTCTCAGGCCACATCGAAGGAGAAGCGTAAATGGACAAGGGCAGGGTGCAGAATGAGGGAATGGGTGTGGTGTGGCCCCAGTGTGAAACCCTGTCTACCACGATCATTATTCCCTTTCTATGCCAAAGTAACACACGGTAAGTACCATGTGCCAAAAGTAGGGATGTACGACAATATTTCAGCACGCTGGTACAGAAAGGGATTTACTCATTACTCATTTAAATAATGTGAATAATGTGTTATTTGTGCCACTAATAATGTGGGGAGGGGAATACAAATGAATCAGGCCGAACACTCCCAATCCCAAAGACCCTTTGAACATTTACAGATGGATTTTATTGAACTAACATCCAGCGAAGGGAAAAGCAATGTCTGGTTGATGTTTTCCCAAGGGGTGGAAGTGCTCCCACGTCTAAACAGGATGCCAGTGCAGTAGCCAAGGCTTTGCTAACTGCAATAATTCCGAGATGGGGCATCCCTGAAAGGCTAAGCAGCGACAATGGAAAGCCATTTATAAATATTGCCCTACTGCAGATCAGTGATTACTTGGGAATAAAGGTGAGGGAACATTGTGCCTACCACCCAGCGAGCGGTGTGGCAGTGTAAAGAGAGAAAACTATCCTTAAAAATAAATTGGCAAAATGTTGTGAGGAACTAGAGGTGACATGGATAAAGGCATTTCCAATTGTGCTAATGTACATGATGGAGAGGAAGAGTAAATATTAGGACGTTTGAGATTTTGTTTGGAAGGTGGCCCAATTCAGGAATTGGTCAAGACCGATTGTAAAACAGATAACAGACCACTGTGAGGACGAGATATTATGTTACGGTATAAAACTCTCCACACTTCTGTCTCAAATACAGAATCAAAAGAAAGGCAGCACGACCCCAATCAGCAGAAGGGAAGATGCACAATCTAGAACCTGAAGACTGGATAGTGGTGAAAGACTTCAGGAGCAAAAGCATGAAGGCGAAGAGCTGGCTGGGACCGTTCCAAGGGCTCCCTACAACACAGACAGCTGTTAAGATCGCCAAAAGAGCCACGTTGATACACGCCCGCCGTTGCAAACATGTAGCTGACCTTGAGGAGACATCGGACAACACCGGATCCAAAAAAGTTTAAGTAATGATTAGAAGACTCATAGAAATATGAGGCTGCATGGCAGGACGAGTCGTGAAGGCAGGGGTGTCTGAGATACAACAGCAGACAGTAAACTTAACCAAGGATGTTACGTTGACCTTTACATGCCACCCATGCCCGTTTGGTAACCAGGACGACTATAAATAAGGCAATAAATATTTACACAGAGATCCTTGTGTACCCAGTTACTGGCATTGAGTCGTATCCATCACGGCTACAGGTACACCTGACACGGGATATCAGTTTCCTGTTATCAAAGAAGGAGGTGCCATTGCAAGGGCAATAATAACCAAGATTCAGAAGAGCGATGAGGAAACCTGGTGGTGTGGAATAGATAGACCCTTCTCCGGTATCTATAGACAGGTGAATATAGTGGTACAGACTCGCACCCACCCCACCCGAGATGCAGTGCAGAAGGTCCTCCAAGAAATAGTAGCTCCTGGACTCGAAAAGATGAATGTCCAATGACCCGCACTGCAGATGGGCGGAAAGGCCTTTTCCAAGCTGACAGAAATGGAAGAAAGAAATAAACTGAATGTGCAGCTAAAACGATCACAAATGAAAAAAAGTAAAAGTGGATTCATTGAGAAAACTTACAGCGCCATAGTTCACTTTCCGTGGAAGTCTCCTGTTAAGGACTCAACGGTCTCACTGCTGTAGCAATGGGGGATTTCCTCTGACCGTTTATGTTGTTGACAACCTTACAAAAGCAGGGAATTTGTATGGAACTGGCAATTAATCCAGTATTGCCACAAACAGGATTCAGACTAGCATATAACAAAGAAGTGTGAATCCTGGAAATCTGAATCAACAACAGGAATTGACAGAGAAACTCTGCAGGCCTGACAGCATCGGTGGAGACAAAGAGATTTATTTTTTTCATATCACAGATTCAGGCTACTTATGCTTTTTATTGTTTTATTGCCTGGGTAATTGTCAATTTCACTTTGCAAAACAGCATACTTACCATAATCTCTCATTAGCAAACAGACGTCATCTGTAAAAATGCAAAATTCCTTTATCGGCTGTAATGCTGTTGCTGTTGCCCTGAGTTGGTGAAAGGCTGGCATTCATTGCCTTTTGCTTCTCCTTTATGTCGATGAGCGGCCATAGTGAATGGAGAATTTCTGTTTGTGTCCCTTTGTCTCCCTGTACCATCTCACTCTCTTCTACATTCTCCCACTCTCTGTCTGTCAATATCCCTCATTTTCCATTTCTACTCTTGGAAAAGTGTTAAAATCGGAGGCTGTTCCGTGGCTTTCTCCGCGCCCCCCCACCCCCCGGCCAGAGTGTGTAGAACTGGGCTCACAGTCTCCAAGTAATGTCTGTGTTACTTAGGTCTGAGATCAGGTGACATTTGTTCACTCAAAACGTTATGAGCTTTTACAATTCTAAATAGTATTCATAATAGACCAGAAAAAAAGCAGTTTCACTCCAATTATAGGATTTCTATGATTCCATTGCCGTTTGCCGAAAATCAATGAATGGTGACAGCAGACAATGAGAGCCATTATCTCATTGGATGCGCTATTACTACAACATTGTCCTGCAAGTCTGCAGTGTCTCCTGCATCTCTTCATTATTCCCAAAAAACTTGAAAAGTCGGATGGACAATAGTAGTAGAAGAGATAGACAAATCCTTGTTGAACAGAGTGAAAAGAACTCTGCGTTGAATTAGCAGGATAGAACATAAACTAATGGGTCCACATCAGGTGGTAGGGCTTGGGAGCACGAAATAATAACGGTCTGAGCTCAAACACAAGAAGCATGCTGAGCTGTCACTTTCGGGATGTTGGATAAACAATACGGCTTTTACAAGAAGTTTAAATAATGAACTTTCAATGTACAGAACATTTGACAGCATTTGACACCATTAACGTCTGGTTATTACCATATGATTTAACTGATGAAGCCACAGACACGGTTCTTCAAATCAATAAGGGCATTTAGAACATAGAACATAGAACATAGAAGAATACAGCGCAGTCCAGGCCCTTCAGCCCTCGATGTTGCGCCGATCAAAGCCCACCTAACCTACACTAACCCACTATCCTCCATATACCTATCCAATGCCCGCTTAAATACCCATAAAGAGGGAGAGTCCACTACTGCTACTGGCAGGGCATTCCATGAACTTACGACTCGCTGAGTGAAGAACCTACCCCTAACATCAGTCCTATATCTACCCCCCCCCCTTAATTTAAAGCTATGCCCCCTATTTAATGAAGTATTTGATTACAGTTAATCTGACGACCTTTCTGTAATTAAGCTGCTCGATGAGAATTTATATCAACGTCCGTTTGTGCAAGAAAGAAGTTCACAGCTGGTCACTGTCCACTGAAAATGTACAGGAAGAGGGAATCTCTTCTTGCTTTGATTTCAAACGGATGCCTTCACCTCTTTAACCTGACCAGATAAACAGGATGTGTTCATCCTCTCGGGGCCGATTTACCGCCTGAATATGCACAGAGGGAAACTCATACCAAGAGACCAGGGTAATTGTGGTGAATTTGCCAGGAGTGGTGTGTGAGTTGGTGTTAACAGTGGGCAGTAAGGGCTAAACCATGAGCACTGACATTGATCCTTGTACCAACAGCTCCTCACTCACTTTCTGCCTCATTCATCTCAGTCATCATTGACTTTCAGTTTATCCTACTTTCCCTTTGAAACTTTACTTTTGTTCCGGACCACTTTCGGATGTCCACTTGGAAACTGCAGTTTTTTCAACCGAAATTCTGGAGAATGCACGTCACTCTTTGGGATAGGCTTCACTGCCCAACCATAATTACTCAAGAGATTGAGATGGTAAGTTACTTTACTTCGTCCTCGAAGTGCTCAATACAGTGATACAGCCATGATGTCGATAGGGAGGGAGTTCCAAGAATTAGACATAGCGACATTGAATGAACAGCGAGATATTTTCAGCTCAGAAAGGCGAGATCCTTAGAGGGGATTTGCAGTGACAATTTATTCGGTGTACGTGCTGCCATGGCTACCAGAGGATGTGGTGGAGGCTCGTACAATTGCAAGACTTAAGAGGCATTTGAAATTGTATATGAGTAGGAAGGGTTTGAAGGGATATGGGCCGAGTGCTGGCAAGAGAGACCAAATTGAGTTGGGATTTCTGGTCAGCATGGACAGTTTTGAACGAAGGGTCTGTTTCCCTGCAGTACATCTCTATGACTCTATGATTCCAGTTGGATGCAATCAATCACTGGATTCCTTCTGGCAGAACCGGGTCTGTGCTCTGTATGGAAGCAGAAAATGGTTTTCATTCAGATTAGCCACAAGAAGAGAAATAAATCTTCACTTTATTTCATTAAAATAAAATAATTACAACAATTTGAAAGGTTTGCACGGTGTGGACATTATTGAGAAGCTGAATATTCTTCAACAGTTTTCCCCGGAGCTTCAGGCCTGAGGGATGTCCTTGGAAAAGTTTACAAAATCATGATGTAGACGAGCAGAGAACATAGTCAATATCCACTTTTTCAGAAGTCACGTGAGTTTAAAGTGAGATAGCATAGGTTTAATGTGAGAGCAGTACAATTTGAAAGGGATGTGAGCGACACTTGTTTTTAATACAGACATCTTTGTGCGTGTGGAATAAATTGCCACATTTAGTGGCAGAGTTTGGTGCACTCACAACACTTCAAAGGCATCTAAATGGATATGCAGACAGGAATTGTTCGGAGAGATAAGCGACAAATATTGGCAAATATGTTTAGATTAGTTACGGTCATTTGTTCAACAGGTGCAAGGTGGATAGGAAGATTTGCTTCCATGCTCGGCAGTTCTGTGACACTCCAGTACCTGACAACAGTTTGAATAGGCCACTTTCAAAAACGCATGCTGTTTGTTCCTAAATCAGCGTGTTTGAATTTTATTTTTTTCATGAGGC
This sequence comes from Chiloscyllium punctatum, assembly GCF_047496795.1. NCBI lineage: Eukaryota > Metazoa > Chordata > Chondrichthyes > Orectolobiformes > Hemiscylliidae > Chiloscyllium > Chiloscyllium punctatum. Next base: position 876,926 of record NW_027309826.1, read on the forward strand.
ATAATGTTTTGAAATGACACAGAGAGGAATGTTTTCCAGACATTTACAGACAATGACCATTTTCCTTGATACATTCTCAAGTTCTCCATCAAATAATTTCGTTGACTTAAAAAAAAACCCTCACAAATCATGTTATCCCCTCAACTCTCAAGTGAATCCAAAAACTGACAGCTTTTAACGTGGACCAGGTGCAAAACTCAAAAGGCAGAGTCATTATCAGACACACAAACTCATTCCTTCTGTCTGTGTGGCAGTGCGAGATGTGTATGTCAAGAACTGCTCACACAAATAACACCGAAGCAATTCCAAACGGAGCTTCCCGACATTCTGGAGATTTAGTGCATTGCCAAGTAACAGAAAGTGCTCAAGTAATATTAAACAAAACAGAAAAATGTACCATGCAAAGTGAATTTTACCAATTATATTCTCCATTAAATTAGGTCAACAATGCGCTGGTGCCTCCATCTGATCGAGCGAGCCAATCTCCAGCCTCCCTCACCAGGACAGTAATGAAGGAAATGAGATAAATATAACAAAGTTTCACGTTGCGATTGCCCACCTTTTAGCCACAACAACAAAAAACGAGGGAGCAGATTCAGTGCAGGATCTGGCTTCACAACAGCGGTGAAATAACGACGTCCACTCACTTTCAGGGAAAACTGTGAACAACTCACATTGTCCAGAATATGAATACACAGCGCAGAATATGTTTAGTTCCCATATTCTACTGCTGCCCCGACATTCATAGGATAATGTACCTTTCAAAGAGAGCGTTTGTAGCTGCGGAATGACAGTGGCAGCTGTTTCCCCTCGCTCTTACTTCCGCCCTTGGTCGTGTAGGGGCTGCAATTCTCATCTTACACGCGGTAGTTGAGTGTGCAATTCTCTGTTGTGGAAAAGTGGAGTGTTTTGGAGCAGAATAATGTGAAGTTCGGATGCTTCTGGAGTTCTTGTTGAAAGGTTCGGTGACGCTAGGAAAATGTCTTGCAGACTTTTCCTTCTTTTCTGGGTGACATTCTCAGCGCTGCAGAGGTTCCTGTGAAGCGCTGATCTCATGTTTTGGTACGAATTCATTTGGTTTCATTCCCACTGCTTCCGTTTGTTGGGATTGCAGATTGGGTCCAACAGATGGAATCCATGGATGAGTGCCCTGCTTCCAGGAATTGTCTGGCTGTCTTCTGCTTGCCCTGTCCTATTATTGTTGTGCCATTCTAGTCGAATATGTGGCCCTTGCCGTTTGTACGTATTGCTACGAGGGACTGCTGGACTGACGCCCACACAAATTCTTTGCCAAGAACAATATCCACCCACCTTCATTCGCAAATGCATGGCACACAAAGTTCGCAACGAGGATTTGCTATGAGGTAATCTTTAAATCATGTTTCCCTGTGATAAAGCAAATTCTGGAAAACGATATCCAGACTCCTCCGAACGCTCGGACATATGACAGCACAGAAACCGAGAGCCTCACTCAGACAACAACTCAGGAGAAAACAAGGCCCAATACCCATCACGTGCAGGTCAAACGTGATTGACGAGATTCCACGCAGGGATGCACGAAACACGACATAGGAGAAAGAGGCTGACAACTGGAGAGCTGCATTCATATTTTCATCTGAACTGTAAACGCCTCGGACAGCTGTTCCTTGCAGTTAAGCACAGAATATTGAATGTCTCTGATTCCAGGGCTTGGAATTCGGATGATATGACCGTCTGGAGCACTGGATACTTCCTTATGTGAGGTAACTCCTGATGGAACACATGTCACACTCTATTGCTCATTGAGAAATACATCCAAAATAGGAGCTTAGAGCAGCATTTCCGTTGTCCTTCTGGTGCTGTCCCTGACATGCCCTGTGGCACTGCACTTATTCTGTGTTTCCTGAGAGTTCGGCACATGGTTCCACGATCGTATTATGGGCAGTAATCTGCATTTTCGCTTCAATAACGGGTAAGTCAAGCGGAGGTCCACCATTCTCTATTCTATTTTTCTCTTCTTATGCACAACTGCAATACAGTAAAGGATCAATTAATATTGAAAGATGATATACAGAGGCGTGTGAAATACCGAAGTTTGAATGACATTTCTGCAATGGTTAGAGATTACCTTGATTCAGGAAATAAGGATGTAAAGTCTGTTTGGCTGGAGTTGAGGAACAGTGAGGAATGAACTAACAAGCATGTGTAGTTTACAAGCCCACTCGCAGTAACCACAAAGCGAAATAAATCGTACAGGTGGAAAAAATGCGTGTGAGTGACAAAAATGGCAATAGTCATGCGTGATCTTAACTTCCCATCTAAAACTCTCGGTTCCATTGTAAAAACGTTTGGAGAACCAAAATCAAAAAAATCCCACATGTCCCATAAAACATCACGAGGGATATCTTGGTAATTGATTACTCTACTGGTGACTTAATTTTCCTATTTCCTTGGAAAACATCTCTTTAATTGTGAGCATCAGAAAAGCCTTTGTTTTGCCAGCAAGAAATAAATATGTGATTAAGCTTTGTTCGTTTCATGTATAAGAACACTGAGACTCCTCTGCACCGCACTTCTTTTGCATTTCTATCGATTTTAACACTAGTGTGTCTTTTGATTCTTCCCAACAAAGTATATGACCTCGCATTCCCTACATGAAACTGCATCTGCCAAGAATACTCCAATTGTTGGAGGGAATCCTGAGGAACAGAATGTACATGTATTTGGAAAGGCAAGGACTGATTCGGGATTGTTAACATGGCTTTGTGCGTGGGAAATCATGTCTCTCAAACTTGATTGAGTTTTTTGAAGAAGTAACAAAGAAGCTTGATGAGGGAAGAGCAGCAAATGTGATCTATGTGGACTTCAGTAAGGAGTTCAATAATGTTCCCCATGGGAGACTGTTGGCAAGGTTAGATCTCATGTAACAGCAGTGGACCTAACACCAACCCTTGTGGTACGTCGCCAGGACCTGGACACCAAGAAGAACATGTTCCAACAACTACAACACCGTTTTCTATTGGCAAGCCAAATACTGATCAAAGCTGCAAACTCTCACACAGTTCCATTCCTCCGCATTTTGTATAATAGCCTATTGTGGGGAAACTTATCGAACAACTTGCTGAAACCCATATACACCACATCAACCGGGTTACTGTCATCTACCTGTTTGGTCACTTTATCAAAAAAGTCAACAATATTCGTTAGGCAAGGCCTACCCTTCAAAAAACCGTATGACTGTCTCTGATCAGGTTATTCTTTTCGAGATGGTCATAAATCCTATCTATAATAACATTTTCCAACACGTTACCAATAACTGCAGTGAGACTCACTGGTCTGTAATTACCAGGCTTGTCTCTACGAAACTTTTTGAACAAGGGAACAACATATGCAATGCTCCATTCCACAGGCACTATTCCTGTAGAAAACGATGATTTGCCGATCAATTCCAAAGGCTCATCAATCTCTTCCCTTGCTTCCCAGAGGATCCTAGGACAGATACCATCCGGCCCAGGGGACTTGTCTGTTTTCACACTCTTCAGTATTCTATCACCTCATCCTTGTGAACCTCAATATCTACTACACTAGACGCAAGTATCTATGTATCTTCGTCGTCAACATTTTCATTTTCTATCGCGAACACTGTTGAAAAATATTTATTTAGAGCTTCCCCTATCTCCTCTGACTCCATACACAACTTACCACTATTATCCTTGATTGTACCAAATTTAACTCTCGTCATTCTTTTAGTGCTGACATACCTATGCAAAGCCGGAGGATTAACCCTGATTCTATCTGCCAACAACTTCTCATGTCTCCTCCTGGCTCTTCTAAGCTCTCGTTTTAGGTCTTTCCTGATATTGGTGGAACCCTCGAGCGCTCTAACTCAGTTTTCTCGCTTTGTCCAAACATAAGACTCTTGTCCTTCTTGACCAGACATTCCACTTCCTTAGTAAACCACGGCTCACGCGTTCTATATCTTCCTCACTGCCTGACAGGTACATACTTATCTAGGACACACAGGAGCTTTTCCTTGAATAAGCTCCACAAGTTAATATGCTCACACTTTACAGTTTCCTACCCAATTCTACGCTTCCTACATCTTACCTCATTGCATCGTGATTTCCCTTCCACCAGCTGAAACTCTTGCTCTGTGGAGTACACCTATCCCTTTCCATCACCAAAGTAAACCTGAGAGAATTGTGATCATTGTCTCCAAAGTGCTCACCGACTTTCAAATCAAAAACCCGGCCAGGCTCGTTACCCAGTACGAAATCGAAAGTGTCTTCTTCCCTTGAAGGCATGTCTACATACTGTGTCAGGAAGCCCTCCTGCACACACTGGACAAAAACTGACCCATCTATAATACTCGTACTGTAGTGATCCCAGTCAATATTTGGACATTGTCTTTAGTGTTCCAGAGTTTGTCATTGTCCCAGAGTCCAGATGAAGTTTGTATTCCTAACGTACGGGAGCGAGAATTCTTTCAATATCTCAGATCAGTTCCTGTCCCGAGAACATCAGAGTCAATGTCCCTTCCTCGACTCGGAGTGACAGTTCACACTTCTTCATTCTCCTCTGATTCCATTTCCCAAAGAGTTTCTCAAGATTTCCAAAGCTGGAGCCTAAATTATATGGTTTGCTTCCTAAACATTTTTCCAACTGCCAACTGACAATATTTTCACAGTATCTCTTCGCAATCCTCTTACTTGCACCATGTCCAGGGATGAGAAGTCCCGTTTGGTGGAGAGAGTTCCGAAGGCTGGTGAGTTTCACTTTGGAACAAAGATGGTTAAGTGGCAATTTCCTGCGGTTGTTTGTAGTGATGGGAGAGGGAGCGGTGGGGAATGAGCACTCTGGCGAGCAGGAGAAAGTGTTGCCAATGACCAGAGTCAGAGAACAGAGGACAAGGGATTAAAGGAACCTAATGAAAAGCAGCACTTCTGCTCAGGGCGTTCAATAACAACTGCAGAAACCCGATGTGTCGAGCAGTGTATCTCGAAAGAGAAACAGAGATAATGTTTTAAATGTGGAACATTTCTGATGAAGAACTCGAGTTTCCCAAGTCTATTCAAATTACAGGCCCGGTTTGCAAAACTGCCTTTCTGAGCTTTGAATTGTTCCAGCAGGAAAGCAGTTGGAACATAGTCAGCAGGATCCGAACCTACTTGGAGAAACCCCAATGGACTTCGAATCCATCGCTGTAACCACTCGGCCATGACCACAGAGCACAGAGCACACAGCGCCCTTGAGCGTTGACCAAATCAGCCGTGATCTGATTGAAAGCTGCCGCTGACTTGATGAGTTAAATGCTTCCAGCTCGTTTCATGCATTTGCTTTCATTTGTAAGGTGCGAGACACCAATGTAAAAGAAGAAAAACACAAAGTTTGGAAAAGATAGTTGCAGCCAAATTGAGTCAAAATTATTTATTGAAAGGAAAATCACACTTGGCAATTTGCGAGATCTTTTTGCGAACATGACCAGCAGAGGTAATCAAGGGAGCAATTGATCTGAGTATTCTTGGACATGAAACAAACAAAGGTTCATGACACATTCATTTCTTTTTCTAGCGAACAAAACCGTCTTTCCTGACGGTTACAATGAAAGAGATGGGTCCCAATAAAAGACAGAGATAAAGTCGCATGTAGATATACTTCAATGTGATACGATTCACTTTCAGCCCTTAATTACCCCAGAGTTGGAGGGGGTGAGTTACTTTTCTTCACTCTTCAACTCGACAGCATGGAGGTACAGACATGAAACCGCTCGAGATGGCGTTCTTCAATTGGGAACCAGCGACACTGAAGGAACTAGGCAAAAGTGAGGACTGCAGATGCTGGAAACCTGATTTTAGATCAGAAAATGCTGGAACAGCACAGCAGCATCCGAGGAGCAGGAAAGTCGCCGTTTCTGATGCCAGTCTTTCTGCGTTCCGCAAACAATTTTCGTTTTTGGCGCAGATTTCCAGCAACTGCAGCTATTTGTATTATGTTAACATTCATAATGATTTGGACAAAACCAATGACCTGCTAGCATCGGAAAATCGGCAGAAGTACTGGTACACTGATATGTTAGCTGAACAATACAACTATTCCATGAGCGGGAATACGATCCGGGTCACGGTGCTGAGAGTACCGAATCCTCACAAGTAAATAACAAGACAAGGCGATAGATACTGTCGTATTTGGTGTAAATAAAACACCCTTTCTGAACATTTTCGTTGCAGATTATTTTCAACTTGTCTTCGTCGATTTACAAAGTGGGAAAAGGCCATTCTGCCTGTGTGCATTGCGGCTAATCAGACAGCCATCTGTTCTAGTCGCAGTTTCCAAATTTGGCCCAAAGTCTCGTGTGTTCTATTGTTCCCAGGGCAAATACCAATGACTTTATCCTGTGCTCTTAAACGGCACAAGAATGGGGCAGAAGTATGACACTTCCACAACGACTTGCAACCCTTTTGAGGAACTCATGCTCATTTTCACCCACAAAGGGAGACACACAGAAAGATACCCCCAAACCGACAGAGGTCTCCGTTGTGGTGAGCTGGAATTTGAAATGGACAAGTTTTAAATGCGGAAGCAACGTCCCGGTATGACTTCACAGGGGAGCATCAACGTCAATCACGGTTAATGTGAGACCTTTCCCGCGATACAGTTAGCACTCGAACCTACAATCTTCTGATGCGAAGTCAGACGCATTATCCATTACGTCAATGGCCCAAGAGATAAGCTGAACGTTGGCAGAATGTCGACATGTAATACCATGGACTTTCACGGAATCAGAATTAAAAAGGTGAACAAGCAGCGAAGATAATCACCAACACTGCTTCACTTCGAAGTTTCCAATTTGTGAAGCAGTGCCTTTCACTGGCAAAGGAGAAACATTTGTCCTCAGCTGTCTGCTTCAGGTTCGCCTCCTTCTCTGCTGGAAGTTTCCATCGTTTTATTCACAGTCACGACGCGATTTCATGATCCACTCCAGTGAAAACGTGTCATGGTGTCGTCCAAGCAAGACCCTGCCGAAACTCAGCGAGAGACATCTGGTCATTTCGAGCTCAGGATGTGGAATTAGACGAGATGCGTGACACCTTTTATTGGCGCCGCCACTTCACTGCAAATTAGCGGCTCAAAACGAGACGTTGTGAGCATCAGCTTGATTTGTACCTTCCTGCAGTGCATTTGCTTAATCACTCGGCTATGACTACAGACAGCACCGCACTGTTGAGCATTGACCAAATCAGCCGTGCTCTCATTGAAATCTGCCGCTGACTTGATGAGTTAAATGCTTCCATCTCGTTTCATACATTTGCTTTCATTTGTAAGGTGCGAGACACCAATGTAAAAGTAGAAAAGCACAAAGTTAGGAAAAGATATTTGCAGCCAAAATGAGTCAAAATTATTCATTGAAAGGAAAATGACACTTGGCAATTTGCTAGATCTCTTTGCGAACCTGACCAGCAGAGGTAAACAAGGGAGCTATTGATCTGAGTATTCTTGGACATGAAACAAACAAAGGTTAATGACATATTCATTTTTTATTCTGTCGAAGGAACTGGCCTTTCCAGATACTCACAATGACAGAGATTTTTCCCAATTAAAGACGGCAAATAAGTCCCATCTCACGCTGACACCATCGTGAGCGCTGCTGTTTCACCATGCCACAGAATCAGGGTCAATTCCCGCCGCAAGCAACTGAATGCGTGGAGTTTGCACATTCTCCCCGTGGCTGCGTGCGCTTGCTCTGGTTTTATCCCACAGTCCAAAAATGTACGGTTTGTTGAAATGGCCGGGCTAAATTGACGGGGTTAAAGGAGAGGAATGCATTTGGGCTCGGGCGGGTCGGTGTGGAGTTGCTGGGCTTAGGACCTGTTTCCACATTGTAAGTATTCTAATCTACAGTAATCAATGACCAAGGTACGGCGCACGTTGTTCGATGGGGCATATATGACTGTTCGATTGTTTTTCTACAAAGTTTCTTTACAATTCAAACGGGAGAGGAAGAAGGGAAATGAATGTCTCCCATAATTCTTGCCTACTTTTATCATTCACAGGCGGTTTTTTTTTTCCTGTACGTTTATTTTTACACTGTGGTTACTGTTAGTGTTCTTGTAAGCCACACTGGCTAGTTTCCTCTTTCCCCAATGTTCCTCATCTCTACCCAAACACACTTTCCATCCTTATCTCCTGAATCAAAGTAATCTCTAACCATTGCATAATTGCCACAGAAACTGGGCTTTTCACACGCCTGTGTATGTCTTTTCCCAAGATTAATTGATGGTTTACTGTGATGCAGTTGCGCACGAGAAGAGGAAAACAAAATAGAGGCCGGTGGTCCTGGGTTTCAAACGCACGTAATTGCAGCTAAAACGCAGATTACTGCACACAATGCGATCACGGAAGCATGCACCAAATCGTCAGGAAGCACACAATAAGTACAATGCTGGATGTCATGTCAGGAACAGGACTAGAAACACAACAGTATTACGTCTCTTGGGTACTATTTTGGACGTATTTCTCAATGAGCTATCGTGTTTTACATATGTTCCATCGGGAGTTACCTCACACAAGGAAGTAACCAGTGCTGCAGACTGTCATATAATCCGAGTTCCAAGTCCCAGAGTCAGAGAAACTCAGTGCCCTGTGTGTACATACACGGAACAGCTGTGCATGGGGTTTACAGGGTAACTGAACTGCATGAATGCAGCTCGATGGTCGTCTGTCTGCTTCTCCTCTATAGTTTTCTGTGCAGTCCTTGCGGGCAATCTTGTCAACTACGTTTGTCCGGCACAAGATGGGCATTGGTCACTTCTCTCTGAGAGAGGCTGTTGATTTTTTGTGTTGTCATAATTCCGAGTGTAAGGAGGACTCTGGCTGTCAGTTCCCAGAAACTTACTTTAAGAAATGGAAGCGTGCTTTTTAACTTGCCGCGTGGCATATACTCGTTGCAAAGTTCGTGCACTGCGAATCACGTTGCGGGACTATCCAATTTTGGCAAAGAATTTGTGTGGCAGTCACGAGTTGCCACGAACAGCTATCCCTCGTAGCAATAGGGACAAATGGCAAGAACTACAAATTCGATTAGAGCAGCACAAGGCTAATCTGACAGGGCAAACAGAAGGCAGCCAGAGGATTTCTGGGGGTAGGGCAATCACCCAAGGTACCTTTTCATATGAAAGTCTGTGCATCATTAGAATCTGGGACCAAATTTGTCTCTGTTGGTTATTCATTTCCAGACAACTTGTGTTGTTCCCCGTTTACTCTGAAAGTGAATAGACATAGTTATTTCACCGTTATTTCGAAAGAAGATCCTGCATTGAATCTGTTCGCCGTTTTTTGATGCTGTGGCGAAAAGGTGTGCAATCGCGATGTGAAACGTTGCTATACTTTCATTTCCTTCATTACTGTCCTGGTGAGGGAGAAAGGTGATTGGCTCTCTCGATCAGATTGGGGCTCCGGCGCATTGATGGCCTAATTTAATCACGGATATAATTGGAAATGTTCACTTTTAATGGTTCATTGTTGTGTTTTGTTTTATGATACTTGAGCACTTTCTGTGAATTGGCAATACACTAAATCTCCAGTAGGTTTGGAATTGCCTCGCTGTTATTTGTGCGAGCAGTTCATGTCAGAGACAACTCACAGTGCCTCACAGACAGTACTTAAGCTTCGGTGTGCCTGATCATGGTACTGCCTGTTCAGTTTTGATTCTGTTCCACGATAAAAGCTGTCAGTTTTTGGATTCGCTGGAGAGCAAAGTGGGTAATGCGATATGTGAGGTATTTTTCTTCAGCCAAAATCTTTGATGGCGAACTTGGGAAAGTGTCAAGAAGAATGGTCATTGGCAGCAAATATCCGGAAAACCTTCATCTCTGGATCGGTTGGGCTCATCCACCCTCCAAACAAAATAGCCAAACGTGCTGGCTGAGTTACAAACATCATGCGTTTTTTTTGCAAATGGTGTATTCAAACCATTGCCGGTGGCTGGAGCATCTCAGACTTGTCGAGCATGGAAACAAATCCCGCGATCCAACTTGCCCTTGCTGAATAGATAACCGAAATTAATCCATACATTTCTGCCAAGATTTGTGCCTTATCTCTCCGCGGTCTTCCTGTCTTTACACCCATTCAGATGCCTTTAAAATGTTGTGAGTGCACCAGACTGTGCCACTAAATGTGGCAATTCATTACACACACAAAGTTATGTGTGAAAAACATATGTCCCTCACATCCCTTTTAAATTTTTCCTCTCTCACATTAAATGTTTGCTACGTAGATTTGAACTCGTGTGTCTTGTGAAGAAGTGCTCCCTGACTATTTACTCTGTCTGTCTTCCTCATAATTTTATAAGCTTCTGTGAGGCCATCTCTAAGCACTGAAGCTCCTGGGAATCTGACGAAGCCTATTCAGTTTCGTTCTTATGTCCAAGCAGTGCAAACCTTGCAAATCCTTGTAAAGGTTTTCTAAACTTACACTTGCAAGACGTGTGTCCATCTGCAGCACTTGTTTGACCGCGTGGCCACTCTGGAGCTGCGGATGGACTCACTGTGGAGTGTCAGCAATTCTGGAGAGTTATGTTGCCTCCCAGGTGGTCAGGCCAGGGATGTCGCCCATCGGCTGAAGAGCATTCGAAAAGGGGATCATGAACAGTCAGTTGTCTTGGTGCATACAGGCACCAACGAAAAAAGAATACGAGATGAGGACCTGCAGGGAGAATTCAGGGAGTAGGAGAGAAATTAAAGAGGAGGACCTCAAAGGTAGTAATCTCGGGATTACTGCCGGTGCCATGTGACTGCCAGCGTAGAAATGAATAAAGAAAAGGCACAGTGAACACGTGAGTTGAGGAATGATGCTGCAGGGCGGGTTTCAGATTTGTTGGATTTTGTGACCAGTTCTGGGGAATGTGGGACTATATGAAAATTGACGATCGACATCTGAACCAGATGGGAACGTATGTCCTTTCGGGAGTTTTTGCTACTGCTATTGGGGAGGTTTTATACTAATGTGGCAGGGGGCTGGGAACCACAAGGTGGGTTACGCTTCGGCGGGGCGGTGTGGACTTGTTGGGCCGAAGGGCCTATTTCCACACTGTAAGTAATCTAATCTAATCTAATCTAATTAAACAAGTCGGCAGTGAGGTGGACACCGGAAACGCTAATAATCTGGAAGATAGCATACATAATGGGAAGAGTAGGCAGAAAGCAGATGAATGCAAAAGAACTGGTGGCCTGAAATGCATCTACTTTAATGCATGGAGTATAGACAGATGAATTTAGGGCTTAGGTTGGTGCCTGGGAATATGACATTATTGCGATTCTTGGGGAATGTGTCTGTGTGTCTCTTTCCGTAGGAAACACGACGTGGGCAATAACACAGTGTGAGTATGTCAAACTTCAATCCCATTGTTGTGTCATCGAAGATCAAAGCGAGAACCTCACTGCCATTTGCACTGGAAACATCAGAACACATAAGGTTATGGACCAAAGCTGGAAACTGGGAACAGAATAGATGAATGTCTTTAAACCAGACTGCACAATGTTCCAAATTGGATTTTCCATTCTGCAAAACTTGAAGACGAGTAGAAACCAATCTGCAGTGGAACTGAACAGAAAAGAAATGGAAAATCCATTTCACTGACAAGAATTGCAAGAGCGTCTGTCTTCATTCCGTGTAATCTCGTAGTTTGGATTTGGAACTCTTACCGTAATAGTGTTGGTTCTATTCTCGGATAGGGAATGCATGTTTTATTGTGCAAATATATCGTGGTACCAGTATTTCTTACCACTGGTCCGAACCTGGTAATACTTGGTATTGTGCCAGGTTATCAAAAATCAAAAAGATACAGGTTTTGGAAATATGAACTAAAAACGAGAATTGATAGAGAAACCCGCTACAACTGGCAACATCTGTGGAGAGAAACAGGGTTTTTTGCTTAAGATGGACAGGAAGCAGGTTAGTTATAGATTTCTAGACTATACTGTTGGGAAAATGATAATCTTACCTGTCGAATCAGGATATTTATCAAAATCACTCTTGAGTTTACAAACATCGAATTTACAATCTTAAAAGGACTTAATCAGCTGTCATGCTACTTTCATTTTCCTGAGCTGATGGAAGGCTATGTTTTAATGGCTACATTTCCTTTTAGTTTCTGTTATTTAGCAGTCACGCCGAATGGAGAATTTTTTCTTTCAGTGTCTGCCTCAATATGGGTCTTTGTTTTTTTCTATATTTGTCTCTGTATCTTCCTGGGCCTTTTTCACATTCTCTGACTCTCTGGCTGTCCATATCCCTCATTTCCAATTTCTGCTCTTGAAAAGCCTGACATTTAGAGACAGTTTGAGATTCGAACTGCTGAGAGGCTTTCTGACGCCTGGCTGGAGTCGGTCGAAGTAGTCTCACATTCTCTGGATAATGCGTCTGTCACTTCGACCTGAGGCAAGGAGATATTTCTTCCTCAAAATCTAAAGACCCTTTCGAAGTTAAAGTTGAATTCCTTATCCAACAGAAAAAGAAAGTAATTACATGATCGCTGAAGAAGAACAACGATGCATTTACTGTTGGTGTACAACGAATGAATGGAGACAGCAGAGAATGAGGGTGATCATGTCGTGGTGTCAGTGCCAATACCACAACATTTCCCGGGAATGCTGCAGTGTCTCCTGCCTCACCACTTAATTTCCACAAAACTGGGAATGAAGGAATGAGAATAAGCGGATGAGAAGCAGAAGTGCTTGTGGAACTGCAGGAAGAATCTCCAGGTTAAAATAGTAGTTAAAACAAGCAACCTACAGTACTGGATTTAAACCAGGAAAATGAAGCCGGAATGCGAAATCAGAATGTATAGCAATTCAAACAGGACACTGAGTTTCTCGATCAGCAACACAATACTTGCGAGAACTAACGAGCTTTAAATACAATGAGCAGGCACAGGTGTGATGGGAGCTGCTTTCACCAGCTAAGCCATGGCGCCACGTTAAAAGCCAGATTTCTCGTCCATATGAACCACTTGATCACGGGAATTCGAAAACGCGTCTGAGTGAGTCATTGCGAACAGTGAGCAATAAATGCTGAACCAATAGCACTGACACTGAGCCTTGCACCATCAGCTCCACACTCACATCTTGTGTCATGTCTCCTCGGCATCAGTGCATTTGACTTTAATTATTCTACCCTGCACCTCTCCTCAAGTTATTCAGACCGCTTGCAGTGTCGAATTAGAACATGCAATTATTAGAAATGCATTTCTGGGACACAGTTGTCTTTCAATGAGATATGATTCACTGCCCATCCCTAATTATGCCAAAGATGTAGGGGACGAGTTACTTTTGTTAACTTCTCAAATCCTTAGTATGGAGGTACTAACAAGAAACCGGTAGAGATGGAGTTCCTGGATTGCGGAAAGCAGACCGACCCCAAACTGCTAACCTAACTCACCCAGGGAAGAGCAGATGGACCCCACTCTGTCAATGTAACTCAACCAGTGGACAGAAGTCTGACATCACACGATCAATGTAACTCAACGAGGAAATTATGGCCTGACCGCACTCTGTTAATGTAACTCACCCAGGGAAGAGTAGACTGACGCCACTCTGTCAATGTTAGTCATCCAGGGAAGAGCAAACTGACCCAACATTTTATATGTAACTCACCTAGCAAATGGCAGACTGATACCACTCAGTCAGAAAAAAATACCCAAGAAAGAGCAGACTGATGCCACTCTGTCAACGTAACTCACTCAGAGAAGAGCAGGCTGTACCCATTCTGTCTCTGTCACTCATCCAGGAAAGAGCAGGCTGATCTGAATCTGTCAATGATACACAAGCAGGCAGACGAGCCTGACCCCACTCTGTCAAATAACTCTCTCAGAGAAGAGAAGACTTATTCCATTCTGTCTGTGTGAATCATCCAGCAAAGACAGTAATGAAACCATACTTGCTGTTAAACTCAGACAGAGAAGAGCAGACTGTCATGACTCTGAGAAAGTAACACGCCCGTGGAGGAGCAGACTGACACCAATCTCTTAACGTAGCTCACCCAGGGAAGAACAGACTGAGTGCACTCTGTGATATTACTCACTCAGAAAGGAGCAGACTGACCCCATTCTGTTAATATGACTCTCCCAGGGAGGAGCAGATGAAGCCCAATCTGTCAATGAGACTCAATCAGGGAAGAGCACTCTGACCTCACGCGATCACCTTAACACAACTAGGAAATTGCAGACTGACCCCATTCTGTCAATGTAACTCACCAAAGAAACAGCAGACTGACGCCACTCTTTCAATGCAACTCACCCAGGGAAGAGCAGACTGATCCCACACTGTCCAAATAACTCACTCCGTGAAAGGCAGACTGACGCCACTCTTTCAATGTAACTCGCACAGGAAAGAGTAGACTGATGCCACTCTGTCAATGTAACTCACTGAGGGAAGGGCAGACTGACCCCACACTCTCAGTGTAACTCAGCAGACTGATCCCACACGGTGAATATAAGTCATTCACTGAAAATTACTCTGACCCCACTCTATAAATGTAATTCACTGAGGGAAGAGCAGACTGATCCCATTCTGTCTATGGCACTCACCCAATGAATGAACACTAACCCCACTCTACCAATGTAACTCGCCAGAGAAGAGCAGTAGGACGCCAGACTGTCAACATAAATTATCGAGGGAAGAGAATACTGACCCCGCTCTTTCTGTTTCACTCAGGCAGGGAAGAGCAGACTATCACCACTCTGTGAAAGAAATTCGCCCAGCGAAGGACAGACTGACCCGACTGTATCTGCGTGACTGACACAGGTAAGAGCAACTAATCCAACTCTGTCAATGTCTCTCCCTCAGGGAAGAATATCCTGACCCCTCTCCGTCCATGTAGCTCAACCAGGAAACAGCAGACTAACCCCACTCTGTCTATCTAAGTTCACAAACATTCTCTGAAGTACGTCCTATCCAGACACTCTCCACATCACTGTCTCTGTAACTTTGTGCGTTCAATGGCGAATCCAAATAACCTGCAAATGTTTAGAATGTGGCAGCAAACCAGAGCTACCACACAGAAATTGGGCGAATGTACAAACTTCCATCAGGCAGTCACCTAAACCTGGAATGGAAACCAAACCCGACAGCAGTCGTGATTATAAAATGGCAGAACAGAAACCCAGCAAAAAGAATTGCGTCCCTGTGTGTTGCAACGATTCTGAGTATTAATTAAGCACCCCTCACTGTAGTTAATTTCCATTTTCATCACTGCCAACCTTCTTCAAAGCAAAGCACGCGCTTGTTTTTTCCGACTTCTGATATCCCGCTTTCAACCCGCTTTTTCCCTAATCATATTTCTGACTTTACAATCTACGTCATAACAGTTTTGAAAACTGCAGAATGAGCTTTGTTCCCTTCTCCACTGATGTTGAGAGTAGCAATACAGCATATTCGAGAAGGACTTGATGCGCTTGCGGGTGGTGTATTCGCGGCATTATGGCTTCTTTTTTTTCATTTTCAGTCTACTATTTCGAGTTAATTGCGAAAAAGACTTTTTTGGAGTCGAAATGGTAACTGTGATTTCTCTCGGAAGACAGACGTAGCTTTATTTCTGTTCTCTTATAAATTGATCTTCTTCGGATATTTGCAAGTGAAATAGGGTGCCTTGCTATTGCTCAGTTTTAGTTTCAAAATCAAGAGAAACATGAAGAAGACAATATCAAAGAACACAAAGAACTGAGTTGTTAAGATAATTTTTGCAGCAAAGGTGGACATGAAGGTCAAATTAAGATAACGGTTCAAGACCATTTAGTCTGGAAGTGGTATGTGACTTTAGTTCCAAATATATGTTTTCGTTGTTCCAGTACATCTTTTTGACTCCCAGAAAACATTGATTGTTTTCTGTATTCATTTTGTTTCCCGATATCTGTCTTCTGGTCGATCAGGGACAACTTGAATTTGCGTCTGCATTGAATAAGATTTCGCTCTTACTTTTGAGAAGCAAACCTATGCATTATGTACCACTTATCATGCTGATGGCTAAGAAATTCAAAATGAATTACGGTTTATGGATCGTGAGCAAGAATGAAGTGATCCACATCCGAACAGATGTCACCACGCCCTATTCCTACATCGGGCCTGAACGGTCCATTGGCAGAGTCTGCAGAAAGGAAATTTGTTCAGTTTGATTTGATACCAATGGTAGTGCTGTTTTGGTGCAGAAATGTGTCAACATCTCCGACGTTAGAGTCAAAATTTAAGTCACATATACTCCATGGAGTATCTTCTCAGATCGGAACATGCTGACATGAAAAACATCTAGCTCTGATAGCAAAGGTTTTTACATTAAACTGGGAGTATGTTTAACTAAGCAATTCAGACGGTCAAGATGAATAATTGGCATTTGGCTCTTCAAGCTGAGCTCTCCACAGCAACTGCTCCAACGAAGGCCGTGGATAAGATCCCCATCGATTATTTTGGTCAATTTTAGCCTCAACAACAACCTATTGTTCTGAACAATGCTACACCACAAGCAGAGTGCTATGTCAGATTTTCATCGTTAATTTTCAAATTCAGTTCTTATTGCACAGTTTCTTACGAATGTGGACAGCAGAAGACCGTTAACATTCCATTTCTAATATTTCCAGAAAATTCTACTCCGCTGATATCGCCTTGCCTTATCACACCTCAAGCCAGGAACCTGGATCAGTCGAGTTCCTTTCCACACATGGAGTTGCTTTTTCGAATTCATTGACAGCTGATATAATAGATTATTGGCCTTGAGAGTCAGTTGTAAATTAGGTTGACTTTCAACTGATCCTAAAAAAAACATCACCTGCAGGTAAATGTATTGCATTGCTTCTTGTTTTGCATAATTCCACCCCCCATCCCCCACTCCTGAACATGTAAATTTCACGATAGTTCGACAAATGTTTTGAAACTGATTCGTGTTGGAAGTTGGTGGCTTTTGGTGTCTCGACATATAATTTATTCAATTAGACGTCTTGAAACGACTTCGGGTTCTTCACAGTTGAAAATTCACTTTCGATTGAACGCAAAGCTCAAGCTTCACGAAATTCCAAATTCCGCTAAGAGATTAATGACTTTTAAAGGATTCAGCGCTGTGAACAGGATTCGAACCTGTACAGGGAGACCCCATTGGATTTCGAATCCAACGCCTTAACCTCTCGGCCATCACAGCCACAGAAAAGGTGCTAATTTTCATAGTAAAAGAACTGAATTCATGAAATACGCAATTTGTTTGAAGAACAAATTGTCAAGACCCAACGATTTCGCCAAATCCTTTGCAGAGACCCAGACGAACGTTACCTTAGCAGATTCACAGGCTTTCACCGCAAACTAGATTCTGACACAGCTGATGTTGTGGGAATGATTCTTCGTCGAATTTTAGAGTCACGGATGTACACCACATGAAGAGAGGATCATTGTTTCACTGCGTCCGATCGACTTTGACTCAATTGCTCATCATCTGGTGCCAAAGTTGTTTTTTTAATATTCATCAAAATATGGTATTAGAAATATTGATGCTAAGTCCATAAACACTAGCTACATTCGTAAAAACAATCGGAATTAGAAAGAATGCAGAACCAATTGACAGGAATGGATCCAGCAACTAATCCGTAAGTTCTAACATCAGGTAATGAACTTGTGAGCACATGAGAGGAAGATTGACCGAAGATTTGGAACTTGAAATCGTCTTGACGGAATTATGTGCAAGGTTTTTGCGGTTGTTCTAGAGTCATCAAGTCCTTGAACAATACAACACGGAAAGTGGCCCTTCATTCCAACTTGAGCATGGTGGACAGTTATCCCAAATTAATAGGCCCCATTTGCCAACATTTGGCCCACATCCCTCTACACCTTGTTACTCATGTATCCATCCAGATGGTATTAAATGTTACAGTTGTACCAGTCTCCAACAATTTCTCTGGCAGCTCATTCTGGACACGACTGAAAAAGTTGCCCCTGACGTCCCTTTTAAATCCTTACCCACTAATTTTAAAACGATGTTTTCTAAATTTTGACTTCCTCACCAGCAGGAAAACACCTTGCCGAGTCAACCTATCCATGTCCCTCATGATTTAATAAATAGCAACGATTTGACTTTATCATACTTGTCAGGTGGGAGATGTGTGGAGATTATTTGTCGAAGGTGTGACGTAGAAAGTCTGATGTACAGATTTTTAGAATTGCATCTTGGAGAAGTTTTTAATAAGTCATTGATGTCTAGTAGCAGTTGTAGAAGTCTGTTGTGAAAGCTGCAGAAGGATTTCAGGGCACGAGAATGAAGCATTATTTCCAATGTATTGTGGCTCAGTTCGACCGAACTTGGACTACAGTATGAGGAATTATAATCCTCAATTTAGGAAAGATACTAATGCCATATGAGGAATACCACGAATGGTGATTAGCTTGCATATCATGGATGAACGTTAGTCCTGTGAGTTGAAATTGGGCAAATCCCGTCTTTTTTTAACTGTTTCAACACAAGAGAGGTAATCTCATTGAGTTGCAAAATATTTGAAGAGATAAATAGGGTGGTGCAATTAAATTTTGTTCCCTCATTGGTGAATCTAGAAGCAGGAGAGGACAATTTTAAAATGAAGCATTGTGAATTTTGACCAGGATGAGAACTATTGATTTTTGTCTTAGCCTTGAGAAGTCTCGCTAATCAGAACTACAGTGAGCCTTGGATATTTGGTCTTTGAATGCATCACTATCAGCCTGACCCGCCGACAACGACTGCATCACTATCGAATTGACCCCTCACACTTACCGCCTTAATATCAGCGTGAACCCCTCAAACTTACTGCATCACTATCCATCTGGCGCCCTCACACTTACTGTGCCACTTTCACTTCGAGACCCTCATTTTGACTGCGTCACTATCAGCCTGACTGCCAAACACTTACTTTGTCACTATCAGTCACGCCCTTACACTTCCTGTCTCTGTACACTTAGATTTAGATTTAGATTACTTACAATGTGGAAACAGGCCCTTCGGCCCAACAAGTCCACACCGCCCCGCCGAAGCGTAACCCACCCATACCCCTACATCTACCCCTTACCTAACACTACAGGCAATTTAGCATGGCCAATTCACCTGACCTGCACATCTTTGGACTGTGGGAGGAAACCGGAGCACCCGGAGGAAACCCACGCAGACACAGGGAGAACGTGCAAACTCCACACAGTCAGTCGCCTGAGGCGGGAATTGAACCCGGGTCTCAGGCGCTGTGAGGCAGCAGTGCTAACCACTGTGCCACCGTGCCGCCCACTTACTGCGTCACTATCAGCCACACTCCATCACACTTATTATGTAAGTACCAGACTGACGCCTCACACTTACCGTGTCACTACAACACTGCTTCCTCAAACTTACTATATCACTTTCACCTTGACCCTCTCACATTTACTGCGCCACAATCACACTGACCACCTCACACCTACTGCTTCACTATGAGCCTCAACACTCACACTTACAGCGTCACTACCAGCCTGACTCACTCACACTTATCACCTGACAATCAGCATTACTCTCTCAAATTTATTTCATCATTATTAGGCTGAGGCACTCACACTGACAGCGTCACTAACAGCCTGACCCCCTCATCCTTACTGCGTTGGTATCTCTCTGATCCCCTCAGAATTACTGCGTCACAATCACTCAGACCCCCTCATACTTCATGCGTCACTATCATGCATCACTCACACCCTGAGACATGCGCACCCACTGCATCCCTATCAGCCAAACCCCACTCACTAACGACATCACTCTCTCTCTAACCTGCTCACACTTAATGCGTCACCAT
This sequence comes from Chiloscyllium punctatum, assembly GCF_047496795.1. Taxonomy (NCBI): domain Eukaryota; kingdom Metazoa; phylum Chordata; class Chondrichthyes; order Orectolobiformes; family Hemiscylliidae; genus Chiloscyllium; species Chiloscyllium punctatum. Next base: position 896,715 of record NW_027309826.1, read on the forward strand.
CACCTTGACACTCTCTCACTTAGTGCATCAATATCAGCCTGACCCCCTCACGCATACTGCTTCACTACCAGCCTGATCCCTTCAAATGTACTGTATCACTATCAGACTGACCCACTCATACTTACAGCATCACTATCACCTTGACCCCCCAAACTTACTGCGTCCAGATCACACTGAACCTTTCACTCTTCTTGCGTCACCTTCGCCAGACCCTGCATACTATCACTCTGACCTCTTCATACTTGCTGCATCACTATAACTCTACTGACTCACACCGTGTGTGTAACTATCACCCTGACAATTCATACGCAATGCACCACTATTATCCTGACTCCATCACAATTAGTATATCATTATCAGCCTGACCTCTTACACTTACTGTGTCACTCTCAACCTGTCTCCTCACATTTCCTGTGTCACTCTCAATCTGACACCCTCAAAATGTCTGCATCACTGTCACCCTGAACATGTCACACTTACTGCATGGGTATCTACCTGAAACCTCACGCTTATTGCGTCACTATCATCCTGAGCGGCTCACACTTACTGCATCACTCGCACACCAACACTCTCACCTTTACTGTGTCACTATCGGCCTGACACCTCACACGTACTGCATCACTATTAGCCTGACCCGCTTACACGTTTTACGTCACTACTACCCTGACCCCCTCACAATTGCTGTGTCGCTATTAGCCTGAGCCCCTCACTATCACGCTGTTCAAGCTCACAACTACAGCATCACTATCAACCTGACCCCCTCACACTTTCTCTGTCATTATCACACTGACCCTCTCACACGTAATGCGTCACTGTCACACTGAGCCACTCACATATTCTGCGTTGTTATCAGCCGGACCCGCCAGCACACAGCGTCACTATCAACCTGGCCCCTCACACTTGCATGCCTCAATATCAGCGTGAACCCCTCACACTTACTGCATCACTATCCATCTGCCATCCTCACACTTACTGCACCAGTTTCACCTTGACATCCTCAATTTTACTGCGTCACTATCAGCCTGACAGCCACACACATATTGCCTCGCTATCAGCGACGCCCTCGCACTTCCTATGTTAATATCACCCTCACTCCTAAAACCTACTGCATCACTATCAGCCTAACTCCATCACACTTTTTGTGTCAGTATCAGACTGACGCCTCACGCTTACCATGTTACTATTACCCTGAATCCTTACACTTATTGTGTCACTATCAGGCTGACCCCTCACACTTACTGTGTCACTATCAGCCTGACTCCATCACATTTATTGTGTCAGTATCAGACTGACGCCTCACTCTTATCTTGTCACTAAAACACTGCCCCGTCACATTGACTGTGTCACTATCAGCCTGACCCCCTCACACTTACTGCTTCACTATCGCAATGCCCTTCTCTCACTTACGACGTCATTTACACCCTGACACCCCACACTTGCTGTGACACTATCACCCTGAGGGCCGTACACTTAATGTCACTGACATCCTGACCCCTTACACTTCCTTCATCACTATCACACTGGTATCTCACACCCACTGTGTCACTATCATCCTGAGTCGCTTACACCGATGTGTCACTATCACTTTGACCCCAACACACTAACTGCATCAATATCAGCCTGACCATTTCACACATACTGCGCCACTACCAGGCTGAATCCCTATATATACTGCGTCACTATCAGGCTTACCCACTCATGCTTACTGCGTCACTATCACCCTGACTCCCCACTCTTACTGCGTCAAGATCATTGTCCCCCCATATACTTACAGCGTAACTATCATCCTGACAACGTCACACTTACTGCGTCAAGATCAGCCTGATCCCCTCAAACTTAATGCATCACTATCAGCTTCAACACTCACATTTACTGCGTCACTTCTAGCACTACCCCTGCACACTTACTACATCCCTAATCGCATGACCCACTCGCATTTACTTCATCACTATCAGCCTGAGACACTCACATTTACAGCTTTACTACAACCTGGCCCTGTAAGTGCATCTACATCACTGTCACCCTGACCCCTTGCCCATACTGCGTCACTATAAGCCTGGCCCCTCAAATGTTCTGCGTCACTATCACACTGACATCTCACATTCACTGCGTCACTATCACCCTGACCCCTCACAATTACTGCATCACTACAACCTGACCCCCTGAAATCATCTGCGTCACTGTCACCCTGACCCCATCACACTTGCCATGGCACCATCACAATGACACATTCACACAGTCTGCTTCACTGTCATCCTGACACCTCACACTCACTGGATCACTACCATCCTCCCCCTCATACTGACCTGTCACTATCATCCAGAGCTGCTCACACTTATTGTGTTCCTATAACTCTGCTCCCAACACACTTACTGCATCACTATCAGCCTGACACTCGCACACTTCCCGCATCACTATCAGCCTGACCCCTCACAATTTCACCATGTCTATCAGTCTGACTCCACACATTTCCTGCATCACTATCACCCTGTCACTTAACACTTACTGGCCAGTATTAGCCTGACGCCCTCAACATACTGCATCAATATCAGCCTGAACACTCACACTTACTCTGTCACCATCACGCTGACCCCCTCACACTCACTGCGTCACTATCACCCTGTCCCCTCTCACTTCATGCATTAGAATCACTCTGACGCACCGACACTTATTGCATCACTATGAGCCTAACCCCTCACACATACTGTGACACTATCAGCCTGACCCCATCACACTTGCTGCGTCTCTATCAGCCTGACCCCCTCACACTTACTGCTTCACTATCAGACTGACCCCTCACACTTACCGCATCACTAACAGCCTAACACCTCACACTTACTGCGTCACTATTCTCCTAACACCTCAATTTTATTGGCCACTGTCAGCCTGACGCTCTCAACTTACTGTGTCACTACCAGCCTGAATGCACACACTTACTTCCTCACTCTCACCCTGACTGTCTCACACTCACTGCGTCAGTCTCTGCCTGACCCCATCACACTTACTCCGTCACTATCACCCTGTTCCCTCCCACTTTATGTGTCAGGATCAGCCTGACACTGTAACACTTACTGCATCACTATCAGCTTGATCCCCTTCCAATTACTGCGTCACTATCAGCCTGACCACTCACTCTTACTGCGTCACTGTCACACTGACCCCTCACACTTACTGCGTAACTATTGGTCTGATCCCTCAGACTTACTGCATCACTATCACTCTGCCCCCCCTCACTGCGTAACTATCGGCCTGATCCACTCACACAGTCTGCGTCACTACCACGCTG